>NC_083339.1:142383526-142544756 GCF_019175385.1 Lycium barbarum
TAGTCTTGTTCTGGTCCAACACCAAGTCCCAAGTCTTTCTTATTTATTACACCAGCAAGGGCAGTTGGTGGACTTCTTCGACTCAAAGACATTGGGTGGGCCATTAAACAGCATAAGCAATACAATCAAGAAAAAGATGATTTAAAATGCCAAAAGTTAGAAAAGATGAGAACTAGACAGAAACTCAACATCAGCATCAGGTCACAAATTTACAATTTCAATTTCAATCCAACTGTAATCGGTTTCTAATTCGAGTTTCAAAATGGACAAGACAGAAGTAGCAATCCATAGTTTCAATGCAAGTATTAATAAGCACTCGAAAGTTGAAGTTACACGGCATACTAGTTTCGTCAAAATACTTTTCTGAGGATGTAGTTTAGTCACATATTAAGTCAAAATATAAGTAATAGATATTATCAGTAGAAGATAAAGAAAATGACAATTGTTACCTTTTTACCTATCCAAAAAACACGATTGTTACCTTTTCTCTCTCAAGCGATTACTAGGAGGTTCTACTGGCGGTATGGAAACTGGAGTTCTCAACGTTGACCTACTTGGTGGCACTATTGCTCCAGTTGTTGTTGTTGCAGCTGATGTACGAACAGACATCGAGGAGGGTCTTCCAGTAGACGATGAACGAACAGAAGGAGTGTGATCCATAAAGTTCCGACCTAACTAAACATGATAGCATCTAATTACCATCAGAAAAGGAGCCTTCAGCAAAGTATTTGCATGATTAGTTATAAAGCATTAGTCCTTTACAAAAGAAAAAGTCACTAGTGGAAATGTCTTCCACGAAGTGATTAACAGATCACAAGCGTTGCCAGACTTGATACTTATGCAACACAGAAAGCTCTTTAGACAGAAGCCAATTTTTCATCCCCTTTTGTTGAATAAAGAAGCCAATTTTTCATTATAGCTTATACCGACTAACCATTGCATATGTATAATAGCTATGTGATTAAATACCCTTTTAACAAACATTCAGGAACACGCCTCAGTGGACGACTTCGAAGAGTCAGTGGAAGATCTACTTGACAGTGACGTAGGTACGAGTTCGAACCGACCAACTTCAACAAGTAAGTTGAGAAGATTGAAAAAAAAAAAAAAACAAGAACCTTCTACTCCCTATCTGGCCAAGTTGGAGGACTCCCCCCACCCCCCCAAGGCTTGTGTAAATGCCGGCTCACAAGACTAGAAATAAACTTCTGATAACAGCCTTTGGCCTTTAGATTTTAGAACAAGATATATCGAAAACAAAATTATCTCATTGAATCTTGAGCCAGTGGAAGAAAAGTCAAATCAAAAACCACAAGTGCACTTTCCCTCATAGTCAAGCAATGTTAGCACATGTTTCAGTCAGAAAGAGTGTTGCCTAAGAAAAGGGTTCACCTGCAAATATTTTTTTTTCACTCTTCTTTTTGCCCAATCAAGAATCTGATTAACCAACTGATTCCAATTCCAACAACTTCCACTAAATTAGGCAACAACGAATCATTCATAATCTCACACCAAATCATGCAATAGTTAATACTCGCTCTGTCCCAAATTATGTAATACTTTTCGCTTCCCGAGATTCAAACTGCATGAAATTTGAGTTAATCTAATCCAATTCATAGCTTCAAAGTTTAGTCAAATTGACTCTCGAAAAGCGAAAAGTATCACATAAATTGAAACATAACATACAGAGGGAGTAACTACCAGAATATTTAGCATAGGAAACACAATTCAATAAGAAAAGAAAAAGTGTATTGCCTAAGGAAAGGGTTGACCTGCAAAATCTTTTTTTTTTTTTTTCATCCTCTAATTCACTCTCTTCTTTTTTATCTGATTAAGCAACTGGTTCCAATCCAAACAAATTCCACTAAATTAGGCAACAATCTCACATCAAATCATACAAAAAATCAATAACTAACAGAAAATCCAGTATAACAAACACAATTCAATTCAATTTAAAAAAAAAAAAGGTGAATAAGAAATTACCGAGGGTGAAGGAGATCTATTAGGCTTAGCTAATGAAATAGCAGACAAAGCACTACTCTTGTTATTGCTATTACTATTACTACTCCGATGGTTCCGAAACCCTAGATCAACATCATCATCATCGTCGTCGTCATCATCATCAAGCCTATTATTCGAAGAAGCCATAACTTGTGCTAAACGCTGAGCAGCAGCTTTAGCGGCGACGTTTTGAGTTCTCTTTATAGTAGACATGCCTGTAGCAGTAGGTGGTAATCGAGCACGTGGATGAGCTGGTGATCCTACTGGTGACGACGAACCTGTACTGCTTGATCCTCCACTCCATTGACGCGCGTACACCGGACTTCCCGTACGCCGCCGATCCATCTGATTGTCTAGAAGGTTCTAGATTTTCTCCGAGAAGAAATAGAAACGCGTATCGCGGGAGAGACGATAAAAACGGAAGAGATGACCGTTTAGAAAGACAGCTATGAGTAGCTTTGATTTCAGAGCGACTTCAGTTACCGTCAAATGGCCCTTGAGCTATTTTTTTTGTTTATTTTCATCTCGGTGGCGAAGACCCCAAACTTCTTATTTGCTCCTCTTAACTCCCTTTTAAGAAGCCTTTTCTTCTCTTATACTCCTAATACATACAAAGAATATTTCAAACTCTAAATTCAACATGAGATAACATTTTAGTTATAATTTTTTTTTTAAAAAAAATCATTAGGAAGGATGATTATTTTTACCAAATTACAAATTAATACTTTTATAGAGATTTCATAATATAGTGTATATGCGGAAATGAGCATGCCGCGGTGGATGTGTGCGCATATTAGGAGAGATGGATTAGAAATGAAGATATATGCGACAAGGTGGGAGTGGCCTCAATGGAGATCAAGATGAGTGAAGTAAGGCTAAGATTGTTCGGGCATGTAAAGAGGAGATGCGCAGATGACTCGGTGTGGAGGTGTGAGAAATTGGCTATGGATAGCTTCAAGAGAGGCGGAGATGGGTCGAAAAAGTACTAAAGAGAGATGATTAGACAGGATATCGAGGACATGACCTTAGATAGGAGATTGTGGAGAACACGAATTATAGTAGAAGGTTAGTAGGCAGTAGAGCATTATTTCGCTTATCTTACTTACTAGAAGTCGTAGTATTTCTCCTATAGTTTACTGTCTTTCGATTTATGTTATAATTTATTATATTGTCTCTTGTTCTTAAGCTTAACATATTGATTTGTTGTTACTGTTCCTTTTTTCTATTTGACCTACTTTATTATTGTTTTATTCTGAGCCGAGAGTCTATCGAAGATAGTCTCTCAACCTCTCAAAATAGGGATAAGGTCTGCGTACACTTTACTCTCCTCAAACCCCACGTATGGAATTACACTAAGTACGTTGTAGTCATTGTTGTGCATTGATAGTAAAGAAATTATTACATTATCGGGTCATCTAATTAGTTAAGTTTTTGTTGTTAAGAATTTAAGACATTAGAAATCTAGTCAAAAAGAAAATAAGAAGCAGATATTGGAAATCAAGAAGGAAACAAGTAATGATTTTTAGGTACCATGAGATAATGTAAGAGCAAAATAACAATAATAGAAAATGAAAACTAGAAATCTAAATGAATATTAAAGAAAAGGTTAAGGTGATTACTAAGGAAAAAAATAATATTGAACTTAAGAGTTAAATAATTGCAACATTTTTTACATTATTTAAGTTC
Source organism: Lycium barbarum (assembly GCF_019175385.1). Lineage (NCBI taxonomy): Eukaryota > Viridiplantae > Streptophyta > Magnoliopsida > Solanales > Solanaceae > Lycium > Lycium barbarum. The sequence continues at coordinate 142,387,214 of NC_083339.1, forward strand.
AGAGTTTTAATGGTGATATCATTTTCTTACTTTTGAAGTCTTTACGGTACATCGGCTCAGCTCATCAATGATATTAAAAAATTTAAAACCTGCAAGAAACCGATTGATATTTTAATTTTGTTGAAATATAACTTTGTGCCTTAAGATCGCTTTAGTCAAAATCCTTATTTTGGCTTTTCATTTTTGGATGAAAAATGACATTAATTTTGTGATTTGAAGACTTTGTTTACCGAAATTCAGAGCTCCAAATGAATTGTTCATATTTGATTCAACTTTTTTGAAATCCTTTTTGCATAAATGCTACAAATTATCAAAAGTTCTCGAAGAAGAAACTCAATGATTTTTTACTTTTATTTTTTATTAAAAATTTCCTTCGTCAAAGTTTGTTTATGTACAGAAATCCCCCAAATTATAGTTAGACGGATTTATAAACCCATACCGGCCAAGAGAAATATGTTAACCCAACTTACCAAATTTTGGTTAAATAGGTTTAACCCAACCAATAAAATACCCGTTTAGTGTCTGGTATTTATTTTATTCATATTTTTAATAATAAATCAATCTCGCTTGAAGTGGTAATATTATCAGCTATGGATATTATAGTACATTAATCAAAGTTTTAGGTGTTACTCTTTCATTCACATAACACAATATCCAACACTTTTTCCTTTTTTGCACAAACTACTTTTCTTTTTAAAAAAAATTACAACAAAAACTTCTTTTATTTGAATGAAAGAGGCAGCCATAAAAGATAGTGGCGATTATAGGATGCTAAGTCTTACATGACTAACATTCCGATAGGAGAGTTAGATCCTATATCTTACTCATTGAGTTGTTTTTCTTGTTCATTTCAAGAAAATCAGCGCGTGTTTTATGTCTTGAATTGTCTATCAACAATTCTTCGATATTTTTTTTACTTTCCTGAAATATGAATATAACCTATAATATATTGTTCAATACTTGTAAATTTGGTGATTTTGTAAGAATTCATCATGTATATATGTTGTTATAACTAGATTAAAAGTTTCGTACCTTTTTCTTTTGTATGATATACTATTTTTATATTAGTAATATATTTTCTTAGTTTAAATACTTTTCATTGTTGTCACAGTTGGCAATACAACTAGGATATGAAAGATTAGTAGAGGACTAGAGGTTATCAACATTTGTCTATATACGGGGATATATATGCAATAACACATCTCTAACTCCAATTGCTTTAGATGGCAATAATACAAATTGGGAGGAAAGGATTATCGGAGGTTATTAGCTGCATTGTCGGAAGGATCAGACTAGTAATAATAATTTAACTAATAAAATACAATTGTAAATCTAATTAGCAATGTTGGAATAATTATAATAAGAAAAAAGGTACGAAAGAGAAGTCATCATTCAGATACCCAAAAAGAATGCTAATAGCAAGGATGCAATCCAAGAATAAGAATTACATTACAATAGTAATTAGTCCATAAAAATTGAGCTAAACTCACTCTCATTTTTCCATCCTATTATTTGTCTACTTTTTTTCAACAAGTTTTTCAATCAAGTCAGCAGCATCTTGGACTGTTGCAATATTCTCAGAATTCTCTTCTTCTACTGCAATCCCAAACTCCTCCTCCAAGGCCATCACAATCTCCACCTGCTCGTCACAAACACTTATAAGGTCATTGGTCATTCTATCCCGAAAATCATACTGTATATATAAGGTTTTTTTTTTTTTTAATGTACATATAATAGATGTTGAACTGATTCAGAAAATTAAGTGAAGATAGAAAGTACTCACAGTGTCAAGAGAGTCAGCACCAAGGTCCTTACTAAACGTACTTTCAGGACCAACTTTAGTCTCTGCAGGTAAAGCCAGTTGCTTCCTCACTATGCTTATCACCTTATCCACTGTCTCTGCCTTTGCCTGCTCATACATTTAGTGGGTTGAGACGTATTAAATCAATAAATAAATATGTCATGACATTATCTAATAATATCGTGAGTATTTCTTATACAATAAGTGCGAGTTCGATTCTCAATACCTTTTTCCCCTCCCCCATATCACCATGTAGTGAATTTTTTAAAAATAAAGTGTCATGGTTTGACCTGTTTAAAGTTTGTTTGAGTCAAGATGAATCGATCAATAATGAGTCATAATCCAATCAGCCTAACATGTTGAACCTCCCCTTTCCTTTTCTTGGAAAAAAAAAGTGAAAGTTAATGCATTTTTGTAGACAAATTTAAGTTTTTCCAAATTTATGTAATCCCAAATCTCCAAAATTTGATCTAGGCGTTTGGGTTACACTATTTTTTTCCATTTGAGCCAAACCGTCTAAACTTGGAAGGGAAGAACGAGTCACTCCCTTTGTCCCCATTTAAGTGACTTAGATTGACTGAGCACAAAGTTTAAGGAATAAAAAAAGACTTTTGAATTTTGTGGTCCTAAAAATTAAAGATGTGTGTAATGTACTGCCATCTGTAGATTTTGTCAAGGCCAATGAATGTGGTATGGTTAGCTCATTTTATTCTTTAAGGACTCATATATAGTTGTTTAATACAAATGTTAACTATGTACAATATAAAAAGAAACGGAGAAGAAGATTTACAGCTGCAACATGGAAACGGGATGTTCTGAGAGAAGGGAAACCAGCAGTCCTTCCCCAACCCACAGAGACCAACTTTACACCTCTGCTTATCTGCACAGTTATATAATTTTGCCCAAAATTAGGAGTTGAATGAAGTAGTTCATGGACTAATCACAATAATGAACTGTTATTGACTCCATACATGCTATATATACAGTCAAATCTCTATATAACAATGTTGTTTGTGCAAATATCTTTGACTGCTACAGCAAAATGTTGTACATTTCATATAATATAACATAACATGGAAAATCTGTTCCAGCGAAAACTTGACCGTTATAGTAAAATGTCGTTATTTACATTTCAAACTTCTCTATAACAATGCCGTTTGTGCAAATACTTTTTTGACTGCTATAGCAAAATGTTGTTGCATAGAATATATAATATAACATAACGTAATATGAAAATCGGTTCCAACAAAAACTTAGCCATTATAGTGAAATGTGGTTACATAGGACGAGTGTTGTAAGGTTGTTAGTGCAAAAATAAAAATAAAAAATTGAATTACTAGTTATGACCTGAGATGTGTTGAACGCCTGATTGGCTGAACACCCAAATCTGAGACAAGTAGCTGAAGCACTAGCCATTTATGAAAAATGAGAAATACAGAGGAGAAATGGAGGGGCTAGTTACTGATAAGGGTATGTATGAGTTTGTGTCAAGATTCAAAGATGACTGACTATATGAACGTTATCCAGAAAAGAAGAAAAAGGCATAGCAATTGCACAGTAATATTAGTAGTATTATATTATATTACATAGAAGTTGACAAAACAAAGGACATAGCCTTAATTTGTGTGGTGGAAAAAGGAAAAAAGAGGTAGGATCCAGTGAGTGAGCGGTGAATAATTACCTGCAAATCCTATCCAAATTACAGTATGTATATGTTGCTTTCTTATGTGACATAGCGGGCATGCTTGCTAGCTAATAGTATTTTGTTTCCATTCTCCCTTTCTCAAGTTGACCACGTGCAATTTGGGGGCGGAACTCGTGTGTTATTGGTGAGAGGTTCGGCCGAACTCAATAGTTTTGGTTCAAACTTTATATCAGTCTTAAGAAACTTATTGAATGTGCACAAGTGATTAGTACACGGTAACTTAAAAAGCTAAAATTTCAAACGATAAACTTCAAAATCTGAATACGCCTCCGAATACAACTACTTAACTCATTCTCCTCCTAATTTTGCACAACATTAATTTTTGCTTCAAATCAGATAAAGACTACGTTTGATATGAAATAAATTCTTCCATCTAATTGATTATTACTGTGTATGGTTAGTACTAATACTAGTTGCATGAGGTCAGTGCAAAGTCGAGGCTCAAACTCATGATACAAATATAGTAAAATTAATTTAAAAACACTCTAATGTATGTCATATTTTTTTATTGCATAATTAATTTAATCTAGCAACACGTTAATCATGTCTTATTGATAAGTCGTCATAATTATTAAAGGTTTTTAGTCACATAATTGAATAATTTTTTAAAAATAAATTATTTATGAGGAAGGGAATTTGGAAAGACAAATAGCAAATACAAAGAGACACAAGATTCGAATTCACTAAAAAAACAAAAGTTTGAGGGTTTAAAACAAATAAAGGGTGTGTTCGGTATGAAGGAAAATACTTTTTAAAAATGTTTTTCAATTTTTTGTGTTTGGTTGGTCAAAATTTTTGAAAAAAAATTTCTCTAAAAAATAAGTTCTTTAAAACTGAGGAAAATGACTTTCCTAGTAGAAGTAGGAAAAAATCAAATTCCCTTTCACATTCATTAAATCAACCCCACCTTCCAATACACCTCATCTTCACCGACCATTGTAGCTCCCAACCCCACCAACCACCACCCCACACTCCCGCTCCCATCCCCCCTTCCATAGTACTTGTCTAGGTTATAGACAAATGATTTTAGCACAATAGTTTTGCTTACGTACTAAAGACAAGAAATTAAGTAAGCAACACAATTATTTTTCTGAAAAATATTTTTGAAATAATAATTTTCGTGAAAAATATTTTCTTCGTACCAAACAGACCCAAAGAGAAGAATATGGAGTACTAATTAGTAAGACTTAATAAATGTTTAAATTGGAAATAAAATTGTGACTCCAAAGTTACATGAATTTTATCAAAATGTATAATAACAAGATATAATGGTCAAAAACACACCTGAGCTATCAGGTGCGAGTTTCCTACCTGAACTAGCACCAAATATATATTAAAAGACAAGTCAACTATAAGTTGTTCAATTTTCCTACCTCAACTATTTAGACAAGTTGAGGTAAGTTTGACTATTACTCCCTCCGTCTCAAATTATATGTCGCTTTATTTTACAAGCCGCTTAAGAAATTATAATTAATATGAGTATTTGACTACTTTACCCTTAGTTATGTCTAAGTTATAATCTCTCTTTATTAAATGTTTATCTATTTATGTGTCATCTTCATTAATGACAAAATTCTACGAAGGGTCAAATGATAAAAAATAATTAATTGTACCATGAACTTCTAAAACGACAAATAATTTATAACTATTTTTTGTAACCACGATAAATAATTTGAGACCGAGGAAATAATGCTTATGTAGTTACTTAATGATAAGAGTAGTATATGAAGAAATTTATAAATCTTTCGTGATTTGCTAAAATAGACAAATAAAAAAAAATTAGTACAAGGAACAAGTAAAAATAAGCGGAAGGAGTAATATAATTAGGGACAAGAACATACCCACAAAAAGTTACGATATATGGTGTCAATCTAGTCCAATTACAAAGTCCTAAGTGAGAATGGTCATAAGAAAAAATGAATGAGAAAAATAAAAATACGTAAGCAGCAACCACATGTAGCAACCTCATCGCTCAAGAATGATGTGAAGACTACAAAAACTTGGAATCTTTCCTTATATATAAAAACAATTGAAAAAAGTTACTATTATGCTTTTTATTTCAAGAAAACCCACAAATATGGATTGGCTAGTCATACTCTCCTAAAGTTTTTATTAAAATAACTCGAGTGCTAGATCAAAAGTCCTCAACCAAAGGGTGTTTTCGGTATCGAAGAATAATGTTCTCCTAAAAAAATAAGCGATTCTTTTACTTATTTTTAGTGCTTGATAAGTAAATAAAAGATATTGTTCCAAACATATTTATATATAATTTTGCCAAAATCAATGAGTATGGAGGTGGAGGCAGGAGGGGGCAGAGGCTAGGGTGAAGGGTGAGTAGAGATAATCAACATGAAATACCACTTATCGAACTTGTTTTCCCTACTTTCACTAGAAAAAATTCATTTTTCTGATTTTTAAGACACTTATTATTATATTTTTTGATAAAATATTTTGATCATATCAAACACCCCGGACAGGATTCTCTTTGCAAGTAATTATTGAAAAAATAGAGGAGAAATGATTATAGAGATAACTACGCCTAAATACACCTCGGCAATCTAATTTACCATATTTTGCCCATCTACCTACTTTTTACTCATATGTACCTTAATTTCTTCTCAAAATCTACTTGACATATTCCTCACACACATTGCTCGATCCACCATCTTCTCCTTTTCCTGGAAAACCATTTTTGGAAATTACAGTTACTCCATCATTTAAATCTTAGTTTATTTAAAATCTTATCCATTTCCTTTTATTTCACAGAAAATCCTTCTAGGTCTTATCTCAATTTTCCCCTGAAAACATAGATTGAAAATCTCGATTTTGCAGCACTTAACCTATAAGAATTTTGTGTATATAGAGAGACAGACCTTAGGCTAAGTCCTAACAACCTTTGTCCAATGCTATATTCCAAAGGTCTATCTCTCTATATACACAAAATTCTTATAGGTAAAGTGCTGCAAAATCGAGATTTTCAATTTACGTTTCCAGGGAAAAATTGAGATAAGACCCAGAAGGATTTTCTGTGAAATAAAAAGAAATGGCTATGATTTTAAATAAACTAAGATTTAAATGACCGAGTAACTGTAATTTTCGAGAATGATTTTCCAGGAAAAGGAGAAGATGGTGGATCGAGCAATGTTTGTGAAGAACATGACAAGCAGATTTGGAGAAGAAATTACGGTACATATGGGTAAAAAGTAGGTAGTTGGGCTAAAAATGATAAATTAGATTGTCGAGGTGTATTTGGGCGTAATTATCTCTTTCTGATTTACGCAAAAAAGAAAGAAATGGTGGGAGGTGGAAACAGGAAGGATGAACACTTTGTGATAAGCAACAATCACGTTTTTGCTGCTCTTAGAACACTAAGGAAAAAGAAAAGTGACCTCAAGGATTTTTTGGCGGCGGATTTGAATTTTTGAGTCCCCAAGGGAATACATTGTTCATATATTTTTATATAAAGTATATATATTTTTATATAAAGTATATATATTATTTATACATTATATATAGTGTATAAGAATGTATATGTGTCACGCTTTGAACTTGGGCCTGGACGTAACACGGCACCCGGTGCTGACCGAGCGAACCAACTGGCTGACTGAATCAACGTGTGGTATCATAACATACTGAAAACGGAAAATAAACTAACACATGTTGATATACTGAAAGTCTAAGTGATACATAATCGAAGTGCGAAAACACTAATATAAGTCTGAAGCATAACTGTAGCGAACATAGCTTAACATGAAAAGCCTGCGACTCTGTCTAACTGTTACTCTAGTCTATGAAGTCTCTAATGAAGTACTTAAAACACTGACTGTCTGTAAATACTGAAAGACTATAAGGTAATAATAATACCCCGAAAGAACTGGGGCTCACATAGAGTTAACTTTCTGCTTTTAAGCGTAGTAAAACGTTCGTCAACCCTTTCAACTTAATCTATAGCAATACAAGTCAAAGGGATTCCATATTAGCAATAATATATATATATTCATGCTTTGGTCATCTAAGTATTTTATCAAACACTTGGTGGGCATAAAACTTCATAGCCCTTACTAATAGCGTTTTCTTCACCCAATTCCGATTCTCTTGCTTCTAGGTGACAATATGTAAACAACATCCTTAACCAGCAATCAACAGCTAATAACCCAATCATATAATTCCTCATGATTTTGTATCAAACCCATCAACTCATATCTCATGAACTTAGAGTCTAATCATCAATACGAAGTTATAATCAATTGAAGTAGGAAAGTCTTACTTTTTCGACGTCCAAGTCTCTTGAATTCAGATTCTAGGATTCTTTTGTCCAAGACGAAGATTCAATCGATAATCTATGGAATAGATGAGGAGTCTAGCGTTAATCTTTGTTAGATTGATGTAATATAACTTTGGGGTTTGAGGAAGAACTCGCCTTAGGAGGTTTAGGGAAGCCTTAGGGTCTTTTCTCCTCAAAAAGTCGGCCAATAATGAAGTAGAATGAAATATTTAAGAAAATTTCACGTTCTGGGGTTATTATAGGCGAAAGCGTTCTGCTCTAGCAAACGCTAGAGCATTTCGAAAGGCATTTCAAAACAGAATACCTAACAACTTTTAGGTCAAAATGCGTCGCAAATGTGCCCGCATAATGCCATCTGCAAGGCGTTTCGATCCAACGGACAACTCTACGTCTTTTCAGTAAAACGGTCATAACTTTTTGCTTACAGGTCCGTTTGAGCTCCACTTTATATCGTTGGAAAGGTATTTTGGCGTACTACAACTTTTATTAAGAGACCTTTTCCAAATTCCCAACTAATCAAGGGGTTATGGCTGCCCAAATTAGGCATGTCAACCATTTTCGCAAAACGTTCAAACCTTCAAATTTGCCACTAACACTCTACCGATACGAGTCTAACCTTAGTTCTAAGATACAGGGTGTAACAATACGTAATGTATAAGTGTACAAGGATTTATATGAAAAGTTATAAAAGAATTGAGCAACTTCTACGTAGCTATACATTATCTGTACACTGCAATTTGAGTTGGTTTCATGTATTTATACATGATTATAGCAATATACATTATATATACAGAGTATATGTAATGTTTAATATATAGATATACAAGACATATACATTATCTATACACCGATGATACACTGGGTTGTATCGACTGCAAACTAGATGTGTGTGTTGTACATATGGGTTATTTCCCCATGATTATATTCGTGAATATTCACCCTGTACAAAGGGACGTGGGGAAGAAATGAGAATCTACATTAAACCTAGACCTTCAAGGTCTTACTTTTGGTCCTATATAATTCTTAGAATTCAAACTACTTCAGATTTTAACATTCTCTGTCACTCTATAAAACTGCTTTCATTTAGGGGCATACCAGTCTTCAGGTAAAAAAAAAAAAAAAGTAACCACGAATTTTACATAATAAAATCTTCATGAGAAGCTGGCATAAACGTCATATCCAACAAGCTGTGATTTGTACCAGGACTAAGAAGTCTTGTTACCTCAAAAATGTTTTGGGGGATAATTATAATGCAAAAGCAACTCAATCAGCAGATGATGTAATTTCACGAGGTAAAAGCTCAAAAAAGGTAAGTCTCACAATAGACACTTGTTAATACACTTTCACCACCCACCACAGCATTGCCTCCCTAGACCTTGTTGATGTTAACGAGTAAAGAAATATTAACTTTCAATCGTCCTCCTCTTCGTCAAAATCTTTAACCTTTACGTCAGCATCCTCTCCATACTGAATGCAGTTGTCAATCTGAGATAAGATGTACTGTATGCTGCAAAATGGTAAAGAACATTGGTCTTTGTCATTGAAGCGGAAAACAACATTTATTTAATAATAAGACTACATAGCACAAAAGGTGCCTTTCTACAGGCTATATGCACAAAACGTACTCACAAAAAAGTGCCTTTCTATGGGCTATGTACACAACAGATACGCACAAATGAGTTACGATTCGACTAGTGGTTCAACCATATAATGTATCCCTTATTTCAGAAAGTTCTTCGTACTCTAAGTTTACCAAGCAAGCAATCTATAAGAAAAGGCTAATATCTGGAAACTAAAAGCACATATAACACACTGTCATCAACTTCACATTTTTATTTGAGAACAGTTGCTACGAAAACCCAAAGCATGAAGCAGGGAGTGAAAACATGAGCACCGGATGCATATTGACAGAATCGAGATACTAAAAACATCAATACATGCACATTTTCCATCAGTAAATCAAGCTTTAAAATTCAATCTACGGGCCAAACAAACCCTTCTGCTTCCTTGTCGAATACTTAAATTTACCACCAGCGTATATTACCTGCTCTCTTTTCTCAGGTCAAGCGGGAGAAAGCTCACCATGCTGTACTGGTCCACCTGTACACAAGAAAACATCAATTATGGATCACTTTCTTCTTATATCTTTTCATTCGAAAGCCATGAGTCAACTGCAGCAGAATCAGTGGCAGACAAGGCATATCCTACAAGCCTGTACAATCTTGTATCTAACTTGGGAGAAAGAACCTCTTCAAGTAAAGGTGTCATGAAGTACTAATGTCAAAGAGAATAATAGAGGTACACAAAACATATGATTGTCAATTGAATATCTAATACATAATTTCTTGGAAACATTATAAATGTTAGAGCTTACCACTTCAATCAATGATTTGTTAAGCTTTTGAAATTGTGGAGCCATTCGCTGATTCAACTCTGCCAGTAATAGCTGAGGCTCTGGATTCAAGTAACTAAAGGGAAGATAAATTTTAACTCTCTAAAACCACAGAAATTTTTAGTAGGAGTGATGAAAGTGCCAAAGAGATAAAGAAAATAGTTATAGTAGGACTAACTTCTCAATTTCCTTTTTGTTTGTCACAAGATCCATCTTCGACAGAATGTTAACATGGGGTAGTTCAAGTTGAACCATAGCAGAGAGTGAAGCCATACAACCACTTATGAATTTGGTCACATCTGTAATAAACTGAGTACAAAAAGAACATAAACATCCACGAACTATCAAGGGAAAAAAGTAGAAATTTAACTTGTAAAGACCACACACCTGGGAATCAAGTAAATATACGACACAAACATTAAAATTTTTACGCCTTAAGTGCTCCACGAAGTTCTTCAGCACAGGAACATGTGAGAAAAGTTCAATCTGGCCTATATAATGATGAGAAGTCAGAGCAATCTTTATGTATAGGTGTCTGTGATGCATCTGTGCATATCTTTCTATAAATACATGAATGAATATATTTGTTAAGAGACAACACTACCTGGTCAGTGTAGAAATTTAGATTATGAGTATTCATAATCAGGAGACAGATGTCCAAAGAGCAATGTAGAAATAAAGTTTAGGAAACTTAAAGAGTGCTTTTCCAGAGTTGAGTAGGATCACATGAGTGCAATGGACTAATGTGAAATTGCTGTATCATATTTATTCTTCACTGACTTGAAGAGAGAAGACGAGAAAACACGATAACTATGGCCTTAGGATGGAGAGATGGAGCCCAAGAAGTGAAAAGGCAGGAGGTTCTCAGCTTGACATAAGCCTTGTCATCTCATATCTAAGATTGCTTCATCACTATCCAATGGAGTAGAAGCGTCTTAATCACGTAAGTTGCATAACAGATAACAGAATATCAAAATCTCTGTCATCTCACCAACTTTTCTTTTACTAAACAATTGTCTACTATCCAGCAACAATATATGCAATCAGTTCCAAGAGTAGTCAACAGATGAACTCAATCCTTGACTAATCATCAGAGTAAATATATCTGAGCATACAATATTCGTTCCCTGATAATGTACTCATGAGAACAAGGGGGATGTCATTGACAAGAATAAAGACAGTTAGAATTAGACAGGTATCTCAAAATTAATCCAGATGCTTTGATACAAATGTGTGCATCTGAAGTTATTTAACAAGAAAGAAACAGCCAACCCTTGATTTTAATCCATGAACCATCTAAACAGCAAGCATCTTTAAAGACAATTTTAAGTAAAATCACAACTGCTAGTCAAGCTTTCGGAGAGTTTCACCACCCTGTGTCCCCAGAGTACTTACTTACATGGAGTTATGCAATATCTTAGCGTGCTAACAAAATTCTGTAGTCTACACACAAAATTTAGCAGTAAATGTGTAAAGGAAAAATATTAACATACCTATACAATGACTGTACTACTGCTAATAAAAACAACAAGTATGAGGGGGAAAGTACAAGTACCTGGGCAGTCAAACACTAGGTAATCATCATCCAAGTAGTTCTCCAACTCTTCTGTTAGCCAGTCATCCAGATTTTCTTCAAGATGTCTGAGATCACCATCAAGGGCTTACAAACTTGACAGGGACAAAAACAGAATGTTGAAGTTTTCGTACAAAAGGACTGGGACTCTGAAAATGATAATCTTCCAAGGAAAGGATACTCCATGCAATACATAAGGCCACCATTTGGTCCGAGACCAAGTTCTTCCATAACATCATCCAGCGAGATAAGATTTCTGATGTCTGCAACCAATATCACTAAGTTAATTCTAGAATTAAGACACATATAAATAGCAAACTAATTACTTAAAATACTCTATCTCCACTCACCCATAGCCACTGGATAGTCAAAGTTCTCTGCAGCAGGATCTAGGTTCACAATATGGATTGTGCGTCGTGTGGTCTCACAGTGTTGATACAAACTAGAGCAGTAAGTGGACTGTAAAACAAAGTAGTATAGCTGAAACTAGCGATACCGGGACATCCAAATATAAAGCAATACAGAACATTATAGTAACGTGAAGCAATATGATTCAGCTATCACCTTTCCACTGCCTGCAGGGCCAATAACTAACTGTGCGTAACCCATGATCACTCCCTTTTCTGTTCCTTTTACACGCGGCTAGAATCAAGAGATCAACTGAAGATAGAAGTTCTAAGAAAACTGAAAATCTGAAAGAAGCCAAGAACTGCAACCAACATGTATGTTGCACACCACACACCAGCCGCCAACAAGAAGCTTAGTACATCAGCGTGTTCAGTAAGCATTATCACGAGAAAATAAACATCATAATATCACCTGAACTACTCATTAATAGAGTCAAAAAGAAAAAAAAAAGTATTTTTGAAAACGGCTAAAAAAGAATTTCTATGAAATAGCCTCCGGATCAAGAAAGGTATTGGTTTCCTCCAACCATAGGTGACTAGAATGTGGGATAACAATAATGTTTGTAAGTCTTCTTTTATAGAGTATATACCCCTTTTAATGGTTATTCTCTACTCTTTCTGGGATGGTTTGAGGATTCATTGCTAGAAACAATGGAAGGGTTGGGGTTGGTGGGCCCGCTCCGGGTATGATGCAACCTCAGTTAACCCGGCCTCCAATGCCTCAAGTTTCTACTCCGCCTATTAGTTACCCGCCTCCAGTTATGAGGCCCCGGCGTGGTGGGCCACCAATGCCGCCACCTCAGGGTATGCAGATGAGGCCTGGGGACCCACCGATGGCGCCGCCACCACAGTTTGGTGGTCAGAGGCCTATGGGGGTTCCACCGCCTCCAATGATGAGCGGTCCACCTCCAAGTGCAATGTATGGTGGTCAACCGCCTCGACCGGGTATGCCACCACCGCCACCAGGCGGGAAGGATCCTGTTTATGGACCGCCTCGTCCTGGTATGCCTCCACTGCCTAATGCTCCTCCACAGCAGAATCAGCAGCAGTAGTAGAACTGGTGGGTACTGCTTCAGTTTATATTGAGTTTTTTTTTTTTTTTTTAACTAGGTTTCGAGTTTGATATGTTAATTTGAGTTATATTATATTGGTGATAATGGAATAAAATTTGGAAATTTAGAGCCTGTTTGGATTGGCTTATTTTAGGTGCTTTTAAGCCAAAACAGCTTTGAAGCACTTTTGTAGTGTTAGAGTAAAGATAAAAAAGTACTTTTAAGCACTTGTTTAAACCAAAATAACAAAAAATGAGTAAAAAACCATAAGTTAGGATTCCTAACTTATTCTAATGCTTATAAGCCATCAGTAGTAACCCCATCCTAACAGGCTCTTAGTTGATATGGAACTAGATTTAACTTTTAAGTTAAATTGCTGAAGGGATCAGACTTCGTGGGAATTAGAAAGACTATATATATATATAATGTCAAACTTACAGAAGGTAATGTCATGTAAAATTGTAGTGGAGGCAATATCTTTTTTTTCTTGATGAACTAATGCTTTCTACAATAGAAAAAAGAATGTGTTCTAGTGGTGGAGGGAGTATACTATGATAGTGGACATGTTCAAGTAGTACCAGTTTGATCTACTGCAATCTAGCTTGAAACTTCAAATGTAGTTCTACTGAACAAGTGGTCTTTAGAGTAGCCAATATTAGTAACGTATAAAGAGGGCTAACAAACCAAGCTATTTGGGTGTCGGAACGACCCCACACTTAGTTCGCTAGCGTGGGTGCTAACTAGTCAACAATGGGGTACTCACACTTCCCCTTTATTCGCATAAGAAAACATAACTAGGAACACCCGCCATTACAACCCATTTTCAGAGCTTTCATCGCCCAAAATCCAACAAACCACCCCAAACTTAAATTTTTGCATATTCATGAGGCTAATCACACATTCTAGCATCCTAGGACTAATGTTCCCTCAAGACGATCGTCATCCATCCGTTGTTGAGACCATTATGCCCCAGGGCCAGCCAGAGGGCCAAGCCACTAAAGCGGGGGCTTTAGGCCCCAAATTTTTTCATCCGGTGTTCGATACCTGTATTGAATTTTTCGATTAATTCGATTTCGAGACACGCAACTCGCAAGGCCGGTTAAAGAGGGAAGCACTCCATAGCAAGATTTTTTTGTTTTGAGGCTCTTATCGAAGACCTCTAGTTAAGGGAGGACGAGACCTAATTTTTACCTATAATAGATATGTAGGTTAATTTTTCTTTTAATAAATATTGAGCAGAAAAAATAAGGCCTCCCGTTAAAGTTGGCTTTAGGCCCCGATCTTATTGAGCCGCCCCTGTTATGCCCATGACTATACTTTGGGGCATTTCATCGAAGACTTGGAGTGCATAGTTTGTGTTAAAAGCTTTTACTGGGTTAAGGATGCCTAAACAACCCAATTTTTGGCATAGAAATCAAGCTCAAGCAACAACCAATCCAACAACTATGACAGAGTTATCGGGTCAGATTCCAACATTCACCATTAACAAAACTCAAAAGCTCCAACTTTCACCATTAAATTCACACATGCAATTTCATAATTTAGCACAGTGGGGGAATGGGACTTTCACGTGTGCCAGCAAGAGAGAGAGATACGAGAACAAAGAAAACTTACCGGGAAACAATGACAGTGGTGGAGCAGTTGCAGTCTCACGGTGGGGAAGTTGCTTTGACAGAAAAAATAATTTGGTCTTTGAGGGGAGTGGAATTGTTTTTGAAACGTGAAGCCCAAGTGGGACGGGTCGGGTTGACCCGCTTCACTAACCCAAAAAAAATGGGGAAATTTTCAATAGTTGACAATCCAGCATATAAAATTATATTCGCGTAGTCATATTTTTAAATTACACCCGCATAGCACTTTTTCATGGCATACAACGCTATTTAACAATATACAACTTTATACATCTGGATTAGATAATGTATCAACTTTGTATAAAAGTGCATATAAAATATTATGTAATTTTACATACTTACCGGAGATAATGAGCCTGTTTGGATGGGCTTAAAAAAAATAGCTTATAAGCCAAAAAAAAAAAAAAATTAGGGTAGCCCAACTTATTTTTTTTGCTTATAAGTTGTTGTTTTTTTTAAGCTAAGTCAAACGGTCCAACTTATTTTTTGGGGCTTATTTTAAGCACAAAATGACTTGTAAGCTGGTCAACCAAACACTCAAAAAAGCTGAGCCAAACGGGCTCAATGTATCAACCTTGTATAAAAGATGTTTATACACACTTTTACACTGTTATACAAAATTATACAAAAAAATATTTGATTCGCTAACTTCAACTCTTGTTCCCCTCCTCCACCGTTGTATCGACACCACAATGGGCATCACCTACTAGTACCCCGCTGTCAGCTCCCTACCACCGGAACACATTGTGAGAACTCCTTGTACAAAGTATTAAATGTCAGCAAAGTATTTTGCCCTAATTGGCATAGAGTGTAAAATTCCCCCAAAAAAAAAAAAATCGGACAAAATCATCCATTCGCCGAGCGGAAGGGATAGTGAGTTGGGGTCTCGTTTTGAGCTTCGCTCAGTGAAACCCTTTGTTCGTTTAACACTTAGAACCACTTCCGTCGAAAATCTTTTTTACCTGTTTGCTTGCTGGCCAAAGCCAAATGTTCACTCAGCGAGACTACTGTCCTGAAATTTCCTTAGAAAAAATTCATCTTATGGTTGTATCCGGTCATTAAATTATTACGCATGATGTAAGTTAACAAGTTTGAATTGGCTATGCTGAGTTGGCAGCTGACGTGACAAGTTAGTTAGTACTTATCAAATTAGTTAAAGAGTTTCGAAAGTTAGTTACCAGTTTTGTTAGAGTGTTAGCTCTCACTTGCTCGATTAGTTGACTAATTTCATTGGAGTATTGAGAAAACTTGTAATTGTACATTTCACATTCATTCATGATAGTAAACAATCTGTTCTTTCGCTTGCCAACTTCTCGGATTAGTAACAATCACATTCATTCATGGTTGAGCTCAGCTCTTGGAAATAACTCACTGTCATCGATTGCAATTGTGCATCAACACAACTTCAGTGTCATCAAATTCAAGACATAACAAAAGGTCTAGAAATTCGCTGGTGTTTATAGCATGTTCCTGAATCGAAAAATATGAGAAACACTTCAATTTGTGTAAAATTGCCCAAAATATGTTTAATAAATACATTTTTAAGCAGTACAAATGTTTAATAGGAATAATACTTAATTCAAATATCTAAGTCTAAAAAGATGAGCAAATTTAAGAGATCGCGGGTCTGTAATCAATTTTCTTTCTTTTTTAGTTTCAAATATTCCTTTTGCTACTACAACCAAATATCATCCAAACGATATCATAAACTCATAAAATAATTTCAATTTTTTTTTTTTTTTTTTGGTTAACTTCTTAAGGGCGAGCAATTAATTTGGTTAGAAATCTAAAGATTAAAGAATAATTCACAAAAATAAAAAACAAAGTGGACCTTTACACACAATTGGGTTTGTCAAGAAAAGAACCGACCTACTCAATAGTCAAGCATGTTGCCCAAGCAAATATAAATATGCCAGGCGGGTACCGGGTCAGCGGTCCCATCACTTGTTCACCAAGGCGAACCTTTCACAACCTATAGCCCTATTTAATTAATAACCCTTTTCCTCTCTTACTTACCCCTCTCTCTATCATCCCAAAAAAATCCTCAATAACAGCCAAGTAACCGACTCCCGAGAATCACAAGAACTAATCTAAAGAAAGAATTTTTGTTTTTCCTTTCAGTTTCCTCCCTGTTTTCTCGAATCAGGTATTAAACAAACCTTTTCTTTAATATTTAGGGCTTGAAATTGAACCTTTTTTTATTATAGTTTTTTCCGAAATTCCTTGTTACTTTTTGGATTGAAATTTGTGCCAAGTAAGATTCATATTCGTTCTTCTCTTCAATACTTGGGGCTTGAAAATTGAACCTTTTATAGATTTGGAAGTTCCTCATTAAGCTGTAGTTTTCTTGATTGAAATTGGTGCAAGTACAATTCATATTTTCATTTTTCTGAGTGTTTCTTGTTCTCTATCTTTTAGTTGAATCGATTTGTGTCAATCTGTCGTTGGATAGGGATATTGGGTGTTTACAAGATTTGCATCAGAATATGAGCTTTAATGCACAAAACAACAACAACAACAACAATAGAAGGAATAATAACAATAATCGGATTACTAGAAATAATAATCTTGTTCAAAGTGCTGCTCGGTGGGTAGCTCGGGGATCCACTGCCACCAACACTGTTTCAGCTGCCCCTGCCCCTCTCACCACGGTTACAACCACACTTGTGACTCCTGGGTTCGGTGTAAATGGTTCAAGTTCAACTGGTAATGGAAGGGATGATGTGCCGGTTAATCGAAACCAAAATCAGACCTATGTGGAACCCAAATACAATAGGGTGAATCAAAGGAGAGAGACTGTAAATGGTTCAAGTTCAGCTGGTAATGGAGGAGGCCAGGATAATGAGTCACCAGTTCATCGGAATCACAAATATGCGGAACCTAAACACAATAGGGCGATGTATACGAGTCAAAGGAGAGAAAGGGTAAATGGTTCAAGTTCAGCTGTTAATGGAAGAGAAGACAAGGATAACGTGTCAGTTGCACCAGCTAATCGGAATCAGACGTATGCGGAACCCAAATACAATAGGGCGACGTATACAAATCAAAGGAGAGAGGGTGTAAATGGTTCAAGTTCAGCTGTTAATGGAAGAGAAGACAAGGATAACGTGTCAGTTGCACCAGCTAATCGGAATCAGACGTATGCGGAACCCAAATACAATAGGGCGACGTATACAAATCAAAGGAGAGAGGGTGTAAATGGTTCAAGTTCAGCTGTTAATGGAAGAGAAGACAAGGATAACGTGTCAGTTGCACCAGCTAATCGGAATCAGACGTATGCGGAACCCAAATACAATAGGGCGACGTATACAAATCAAAGGAGAGAGGGTGTAAATGGTTCAAGTTCAGCTGTTAATGGAAGAGAAGACAAGGATAACGTGTCAGTTGCACCAGCTAATCGGAATCAGACGTATGCGGAACCCAAATACAATAGGGCGACGTATACAAATCAAAGGAGAGAGGGTGTAAATGGTTCAAGTTCAGCTGTTAATGGAAGAGAAGACAAGGATAACGTGTCAGTTGCACCAGCTAATCGGAATCAGACGTATGCGGAACCGAAATTCAATAGGGAGACGTATACAAATCAAAGGAGAGAGGGTGTAAATGGTTCAAGTTCAGCTGTTAATGGAAGAGAAGACAAGGATAACGTGTCAGTTGCACCAGCTAATCGGAATCAGACGTATGCGGAACCGAAATTCAATAGGGCGACGTATACAAATCAAAGGGGAGAGAGGGGAAGGGGCAGTGAGAACCATAATCAGAGCCATGGTTATCAGGAGAATAGGGTGGAGAGGCCGGCTAATGGGAGGATTAATCAAGGAGAACACAAACAGTTGAAGGACCCTAATTTGCCTCAACTTGTGCAAGAAATTCAGGAGAAGCTGTCGAAGGGGAACATTGAGTGCATGATATGCTATGATATGGTGGGGAGGTCTGCACGCATTTGGTCATGTTCAAGCTGTTACTCGATTTTCCATCTTAATTGTATCAAGAAATGGGCAAGAGCTCCCACTTCTGTTGATACGTCTGCAGAGAAGAATCAAGGGTTGAATTGGCGCTGTCCAGGCTGTCAATCCGTCCAGCTCACTTCATCCAGGGACATCCCTTATCTTTGCTTTTGTGGGAAGAGGCAAGAACCCCCTTCAGATTTGTACTTGACCCCACATTCATGTGGAGAGCCTTGTGGCAAAAAACTTGAGAAGGAGCTCCCAGGGCATGATGGTCTGAGTGAAGAGGATCTTTGCCCTCACGTTTGTGTCCTACAATGCCATCCTGGTCCTTGTCCGCCTTGTAAGGCATTTGCTCCAGCTAGAAGTTGCCCCTGCGGGAAGGAAGTAATTACCACTCGCTGCTCTGATCGCAAGTCCGTTCTTACTTGCGGACAGCAGTGTGGTAAGCTTCTTGACTGTGGGCGTCACCGGTGTGAACAAACCTGCCATGTTGGTCCTTGTGGGCACTGTCAAATTGTTGTGAATGCCTATTGCTTTTGTAAGAAGAAAACAGAGGCTGTTCTTTGTGGAGACATGGGTGTGAAAGGAGATATCAAGATGGAGGACGGCGTCTTTTCGTGCAATTCAGCTTGTGGAAAGAAGCTTAGTTGCGGAAACCACGTCTGTCATGAGCTCTGCCATCCAGGGCCATGTGGAGACTGTGCCTTGTTGCCAAGCAAGGTCAAGACGTGCTGTTGCGGTAAAACAAGCTTGGAAGAAGAAAGACACAGTTGTTTAGATCCAATTCCAACCTGTTCCAAGGTCTGTGGTAAAAGCCTCCGGTGTGGGGTCCATCGCTGTGAAGCGGTGTGTCATTCTGGTGATTGTACACCATGTCTTGTTCCTGTCACTCAACGATGCTGCTGTGGTTCAACTTCTCGAACAGTGGAATGTTACAGAACTCAGTCAGAAGATGAGAAGTTCACTTGTGATAGACCTTGTCAGCAAAAGAAGAACTGTGGAAGACATCGTTGCAGTGAGCGATGTTGCCCACTTTCTAATCCAAAAAATTCCGTCACAGGTGATTGGAATCCTCATTTTTGTTCAATGCCATGTGAGAAGAAGCTTAGATGTGGGCAGCATTCTTGCGAGTCACTTTGTCACATTGGTCACTGCCCTCCCTGTCTTGAGACAATATTCGCCGATTTGACTTGTGCTTGTGGGAGAACGTCGATCCCCCCTCCGCTGCCTTGTGGCACACCTACTCCTGCGTGTCAGTTACCATGCTCGGTTCCTCAACCTTGTGGCCATCCAGCTACTCACAGCTGCCATTTTGGAGACTGCTTGCCATGTGCGGTTCCCGTAGCAAAGGAATGCGTTGGTGGGCATGTAATTTTGAGAAATATACCTTGCGGATCGAAGGACATCAGATGTAACAAGCTTTGTGGGAAGACCAGGCAATGTGGCTTGCATGCATGTGCTAGAACTTGTCATCCTTCACCGTGTGATGTTTCTGCAGGACCCAGCAACGGCTCCAGGGCCTCTTGTGGGCAGACGTGTGGTGCTCCTAGAAGAGATTGCAGGCACACATGTACTGCTCTTTGTCACCCCTCTTCGTCATGTCCAGATGTTAGATGTGAGTTTCCTGTTACTATTACTTGTTCTTGTGGCCGGATCACAGCAAATGTTCCTTGTGATGCTGGAGGTCAGAGCGTTGATTCTCTTTTCGAAGCTTCTATAATCCAAAAGTTGCCTTCACCTCTTCAACCTATTGAAACAAATGGGAAGAAGGTTCCTCTTGGTCAGAGGAAGCTCACTTGTGATGATGAGTGTGCGAAGATGGAGAAGAAAAAGGTTCTTTCTGATGCTTTTGGTATAAGTCCCCCAAATTTGGAGGCCCTCCATTTTGGTGAGAATGCAGCTGTGTCGGAAGTGCTGGGGGATCTTCTTAGGCGTGACCCCAAGTGGGTTTTGTCTATAGAGGAAAGGTGCAAGTTTTTGGTTCTTGGCAGGAGCAGAGGCGGGGTTAATGCGCTCAAAGTTCATGTTTTTTGCCCAATGTTGAAGGAGAAGCGGGATGCAATTAGACTGATAGCTGCAAGGTGGAAGCTTTCAGTAAATGCAGCTGGTTGGGAACCCAAGAGATTCATCGTTATACATGTTACACCCAAGTCAAAAGCTCCAGCGCGTATTCTTGGTGCCAAAGGTTGTACCGTCAATAACATTGCTCAGCCTGCTGCTTTTGATTCTCTGGTGGATATGGATCCAAGGCTTGTTGTGGCTTTGTTTGACTTGCCAAGAGATGCAGACATTAGTGCTTTAGTTCTCAGGTTTGGTGGTGAATGTGAGCTTGCCTGGTTGAATGACAAGAATGCCTTGGCCGTGTTCAGTGATCCTGCCCGAGCAGCAACAGCTATGAGAAGGCTAGACCAGGGGTCGGCTTATTGTGGTGCTGCTCTAGTTCCTCATAGCGGTGTTGCATCAGCAGTGACATCATCCACTGCTAATGCTTGGGGAGTTTCCGGAGGAGCCAAGGATCTTAAGGGTAATCCATGGAAGAAGGCTGTAGTCCAGGAGCCTCATTTGAGGGAGAGTCCATGGGATGCCGAAGAATGGTCCAAGAATCCCACTGATTCAGCTACTCCTTCGGCCTGGAGGGCGAATGAAGCTCCACCTACTGCCTCTTCTAATAGGTGGAGTGTCTTAGAGCCTGAAGTTACTTCCAGTTTGCCCAGGGCCTCTATTACGATCAAGGAACCTGTTACTGAGCCAGAAGTGGGGGGTTCAGTTTTCCCCCCCAAACCTGGAGTTGACGATATGGCAGATGTAGTGGACGATTGGGACAAGGCTTATGATTGAGAGCGTGGAAATGCATATGTTTTTGTTGCCTAATATTTCTTCTATTTTTCTTGAAGTGCTCAGACAGGAGTTGATTTGTTGATGTTTAGTAGCTCCTGTTTTAAATGGAGAGTGCTGTTTTCTTTTTGGTTAAAAAAACAACTCCTTTAGCCTTGGTGCCAGTTTCCTCTTGTTTCCTCGATGAAGGAAAAGAATGGAGGGAATTTGTTTTTGGTTGCATGGTTCAGAATGGGCAGTTGTTATAGGCTCTTGCTGGTGTAATGTACCAGTTGGTCAGTTCTAAGATGCTGCTTGTATAAGCATATTGTTGTTGCCTTTGAAGCTCTTGATAGTTGGTAGTAATAATAGCTAATGGGTGGTTACTAGCAAAACCCAGACTTATTGATCTTCCCTTAATATGACTTGGGTGTTGATATGATGAGCTTTTGCCTTCAACCTGAGATAATGTCGATGGGTCAAGTTCAAAAGTATCATTTTTAAGTTTGCTAGTATCATTTTGGTTAAGTTTTACTTCAATGAAACGTGTGGTCATATTAATAGTTATTAACTGTCAATTTCTATACACTATAAAATAATGGAGAAAACTTAAAAGGCAAAGATTTATGTCTCTGTCATGGTTATATTTGGTGTACGTGAAAAAGAGAAGGAGAGATAAACACCTTCATAATATGGCTCAGTTTCGATTAGTTCAAAATCACGCTTCCTTTGAGAGCTTTTCCATGACCCGTTTTTCCAATGAAAGAACGAAACTAGATCATAGAAATGACACTAATGTCTAATTCAAGAGTATAACTTTGCCATAGTAGGCGTTACGAGTACTTGTCCCATAGGGGAAAACAATGGGAAATATGAACTCAAGTTTCTTTTGACTAAAAGTTGTAGATGACTTCGAAATCGTAATTAATATATAGAGAGTAAAACTTTTATTTCCAATTGGGTTAAAAAAGGAATATATGGGCATAATATAAACATGTGTTAGTTTATTTAAACTAAATAAACCTGAATAAACTTTTGTTTCCAACTTTAACCTTAATTTTATTTCCAATGTTCACCTTACTTTTCTTAAAGGACTTTGTGAGAAGAAGTTTGGAGAAGTGTGTCAGTTCATTTTGGTGTTCACTCCCACTTATCCCGGGATTTTTATCGCACATCTAAGTAGGCTATTATGGAAATGGAAATAAGTGCTTTGCAAAAATAATATAACAGAGGTGTAGAAAAGAATGCAAGTACATTCTGCATCTGCACTAATGTATGTACACAATACATGAACCGTTGTAATCTGTCAGTTCGTTCCTTTCCTCAACAAATACAGGGGATAAAGAAAAATCCCCAACTATAGAATCTATACATCAACTATGGGAGCAATACAACAGCTACTCGATCTGTGTTGAAAAAAAAAAAACTATGTGGACTTTATCATTGAACAGTCGATACATTGAGAAAGGATCAATGGATGACCAGAGTAAAATGCTGTCACTTCTGCAAATAATCTTGCTTTGGCCTCAAGGATAGTAGTTATTTGCACAAGCCATCAAAGAAGTAGCTCCAATTGCTTCTTTTTTTTTGGGGGGGGACTTCTGAAGGTTTCAGACCTTCAAAGATCCTAAACCTCCTCTTAGCCACAAGTCAATAATCATGTCAGATGCACTAGCTTGTCGTGTAAACCTTTTACACGTATATGCTAACCTACCACCTAAGAGAAGCAACAAATGTGGTTTCAATGTGAGCTCCAAACCGTTGCTAAAACTACTATTAATTTGATAATGTAAAGCCAAATCTATAAGGCTAGAAAACTAGTGAACGCAAGGATACATCGAGAGCTGCCCCGGGCATGACATAAACTAAAACTCCACCATCTAATGCATTTTGTGGAACTCAAACCGATACACATTTTTCCTTCGTAGAACAGACAATAAGGATTAAAAAGATCATCACATATTCCATATTTTGATGTCTTACAGAGAAGCACAAGTAGAAACAACATAAAGCTACACCTCTGTGAACAAACCTTTCTCTAGTTTCAAACCATTCTGATGACAATATAGTAGAAAAGTGAAAACATCTAAAATTCTGAATCCCCCAACTACGTATAGCTTGAACCTCATGTTTCTGAAACACATTCTTTCTCTAACTCTCATTATTACCTTTTTCTGTACTTTTTTAAACAACTACTCATCACACAGTGCCAGATCATTAATTCCCTTTCAGAAGCTTAGCTTCACAACTGAGGTTTCCTTTCACAAAAGTTCCAATGATAGAAAAGCCTATATTCGGTGAGATGAAACCGTCAAGACATGTACCTTATCTGATCAACAATTTTTCTGCCAATGAATCATGTAGTTGGACGTGTCACTGTAGATGACCCACGTCCCATGGGCACAATACCTTGAAGGCCATCATCTATTTCTTCCACTTCTAATGAGGCTGCACAAACAGTTCAATTTGTTAATGGCAAAATGTGGATAACGAGATGACAAGAGTTGCCTAGAACACATAATTACCCATGAGTTGAGAACTTCCTACAGAGTAGAAGGAAAATGAATAACAGGAACAACTATTATTCATTGGCCACAAAGCTTTAAAAACCAAGTGAAGAGAAACAAAAATTAGGCAATATAGCCATTATTCCAGCTCGAAGTGGAAAATGTTATGATCAAGATAAGTAAAGGCAGCCAAAAAGAGGGCAGTAATGAAAGACACCTAAAGCAATTCAAACCCGTTCAGGAACCCATTATTTTACCAGAAACATCTTCTCCAGCCTGAGCCCCGGCGACACCAATGCAAGAGTACAAAGAGTTCTCATCTATCTTCAACTGCTCATAGGCAACATATACGTCTTCAATGGTAGCATTTTCATACAACAAAGTGAGATCTTTGATGCAAGAGATGTCCTGATAACAAACAAAAGAAAGATAGAAGCAGTTGAAGATAAAAGAATAGCGTAGCTAAACAATAAAACTACAAAGCCTTTGGGCTTCCACATGACGTCTCTTTGATCATGGATAGATTAGTGCATTGAGAACAATAAACCAGAATAAAGCAATACCTTCCTAGGTACAGAAGGTGATTGTAAATGAGATAACAATCCAAGCCAATAGGCATTTGACTTAATTTCGGCTTCATGTCGCATAAGCAGTGTTCGTCTTGCCTATACAGAAAAGAAGTGTAAACCATATAATTTTAGTTTAGAGAACATGACTGGAAGAGAAGAGGCAAATTAGATAAGACTCGAAAACACTAGTCACATCAATTTTACTAACTAGTCAATCACATGCCAGAATATCAAAATTCCAGTATAAAACCTAGGGAAATGACTTGAGTAGTGGCTGAGACGTGAAACAGAATGATCTTTTGTTACAATTATTCACGAGGAGAGAAACAAACCCGGTCCAATTCCCTCGGTGCAACCCTGTTGCTATGCAGACCTCTTATGACATTCTTGCAAGCATCAACAGCTTTGTGCACCTGTAAGCACATTTATCAGTCTTGAGAAAACAAAAATGGACCATTATATCGGCTAGTTCAAGTAGAAAAAGATTGTACCTTTCCAGGGGTTGAAGTCACTGAGATGACATACCACCCAAGCTTCAACCGGTCAAAAAGGTTAAGTTCAAATGAAACATCATATGTCAGTCCGAGAGAGTCCCTAACAGTTGTGAAAAGCCTGCACAGATCAACGTGTTATAATGTAATAAATAACATTGCAACAGAGGTAGTAAGTTACAGCAACCCTCAATATCCACAAACCAGAAATATATTAGCAGCAAAGCATGAAATGTAACAGGCACTTTTTTGTGTCATCAGAATATAGTTATCCTTTTAGTTTATTTGACAGCTCGGTACCACCATAATGGCAGTAAAAGTACAGTTGCCATCAAGACATGATAATAACTATGCCTCAATCCAAAGTAGTTTGGTTATAAGAATCCCCTATATCTATTTTGCTCTATTTGGGCACAATCAGTTCGAATAATAAAAAAATTATCTCTTAAGATACATAAGGAGCTCTCCAAATCTCACACTTGCTTCTCAAAAAGAAAAAAAAGTCTCACAATTGTCGTACAGACATACAACCTTTTAAACATACTAAAAGACTCCTAGTCAACACCAATCACAAAACACCACTAACGTGTAATCCCAACTAGTTGGTATCACCATATAGACCTTTTGCTTCAGCTATGTTCTGTTTTTCACTAGGTTAGCATCAATTCCAAGATATTGCACGTCTTCTCATATAATTCAAAATCAAGAGCAGGCAAAAAAATTAGCATTGTTAAAAATTAGAATGAGTAAACAAATTATTATTTCATAATCTACCTGGAGTTTATGATCTCAGCCAATAGACCCATCGCAATGGCAAAAAACAGAGGATGGTTACGGATTCGTCCTTGTAGGTTCGTGTTGCTTTGTTCCAACTCATCTGGAAAGAAATTCACTGGTTTGCATTATGTTGATGGCTAACACTCTATACCATTCATGCAGCAATCTTTTATTTATTAACTTCTTCATCTTTAGGAAGTTTTGCATACTAAGACTGATGTATGAGAATTCGGTCTGAATTATGTCAATGCAGAACCTTGTATATCATGCATGTTGTACCATGCATTAACCAGTTCATCTATAAGGACACGTTAGTAAACTAAGATTTGCAAGAACAGCAATACTACAGCGGACTTTGAACCAATGTAGTGAAAAGAATGGCATGTAAGGATAAAAAGACAATTAGTCAGTTACTAATTTCAAAAAAAAAAAAAAAAAAAGACAATTAGTCAAAAGTCAAGCAATAACAAGTCAAGAGTCACTCACTAGTTCCGCAAATGGTTATTACATGCACATTAGCAGAGTAAATAAGCTTTTCAGAGTGGAGGGCAACTAGGAAATCACAACTGCCGTAGACAATAATATTTTATTTTTACTAAATAATACCTTGAGTTTCATCTCTATTTCTTCCACACTTCAGACAGCGGTGTTCTTAACTCATCTTTCTTCACTACCCACTATTTTAATATTAAACATATAAAAAGTTCAAACTTATCCTCTTACTACAATTTTGAGACACAAGCTTTGATAGTGACATAGGCACTTATACTTTGAAAACTACACAAACCTTGATCAAAATTCATAGTGAAGATCATAGTGTTCATCTATCACGCTTTGATAAATTTTTGAGTTTCTTTCACAAACAGCAAGCGACTGAATGGGACAAACACACAAAACGGAATGCGGAATTCTAGTGTGCTTATGAATCCACAGAAGAAAGAAATGCAGTTAGAATGTCCATCGCGACCATCTATCATGATGCTTTTATGAAACGTCGTTTTTTTCAACCCTAGACGTGCTACAAAATGAGATTAAAGAAAATCTTCCGCAACCTGGGGATTTTATCAGATTACATTTATTTTTCATCAGATTATTTTGTTGGGATAAGTTCAACAATTTGACACTTGTTGCAAAAATGAATCCAAGTATATGGTGAAAACACTCACGGTCATTTGCAGATGGATTGACAACAGACTCAAAAAGATCGCTCCCCTCAAAAGTAAATCCCCAGCGGTTAGGTGCTGGGCCGGCAATATAAGCACATGCTCTCTCATCTGTATCCTTTAAATATACCTGGCAATAACCAACGAACTTCAGTTTAAAAGGAAAATGAAGGAATGAATTGGAATTATAGAAGTATGAGACATCTTAGGCCCACAATAGAATTGAGATTTAAAACATAGGATTTTAACATATATAACGAGAAGCCATCTACGGCCAAGATGATCATCCAAAGAAAGGCAGAAAAAAAGAGAAACAATCTTTTCTTACTTGCTGATGCTGCAAACTAAAGGGAGCAGCACTAAACAAGATTGGGCTGTATTGCTGTGCTTTCTCAAAACCTTTTGTTGGTCTGACAGTTCCCAAGTAGTCAAGAATGCATGACTCAATATCTTCCTCTGAGAAGTCTCCAACCATACTCACCTAACAAAAGACAATTACAATCAAATGAAGAGGAAACACAATCAACAGACATGGAGGTACTATGTTCAAATGAGCAGAACAACAAATTGACCAAAAAGATTATCGAAATTCTTTTGTACAGAAGAGAAAGCTCACCTCCATGTTGTCACTGACGAATTGATCCATTACAGCCGCTCTTACGCTTTCCAGATTTAAGTTTTGTAATGAATGTGGAGTTGGCTCAACAAAGCGTTCATCTCCATTTAGCATAGCTAGCATGAGCTTATGGGCAGTTGAGCGTTCTAAACTCTTAGGGATAGAGCGGTAATATGACATGTACAACTGTTTAGCTCGGTCAAATGCATCATCCAGCCAAACGCTATGCTGCATGTCATGCACATTTAACTTAAGTGAGAATATTGTTTAACAACACAATAGCAAGTTAGTGTTCTCATTTGTACAGATGACTAGCACACTGGCCACACACAACTTGACCAGCAAATCATAAATTTGAACATCTCATCGTAAAGTTTCAAGTTAGAAAACAAAGCAGTCCTGATATAATAGCCCAATAGTTGCAATAAAACCTTGGCAACATTCCATGGTAAACCATAAATTGATTTATCATTTTTCATCTAGGTAATATAAAAAGGTTTGGGGAAAACAAGCGGGGGATGATAAGCAACATTGACAACAACTGCAGAAACTGTATTTTAGTTTTAATAATGGTACTATGAACTACTTAATATGTTTCCTTTGCTGAAATTACCTCAAGCACCATATGAAGTAACTGGAAAGCAGCACGCATTGCATTGTCCCGCAAAGTAAAACGGAACTCCATGCAGATAAATTCTTCTGTTGACTCCAGTGAGCAATTTATTAGGTGATTCACACAGAAAAGCTCTACCTGGAGACACCGTAAAACACCAAAAGAGTTGACAGATGTCATTCCAGACAATGTGTATGCAGATTCAGCAAAGAAGTTAACTCCATGGCACCCAACAATACTTCCATGGCAGATTCAAATATGTGATCCTAACCTGTTCTCTTGAAAAGTTTCCAACACGGCCTCCTTCACTCAGAGTACGAACACCCACAATCACGGAACCCTTTTCATGAGAACTTTCAGCTGCCCGTCCACCTCCAACGATAAGTCTCATCACCCCACAATTGGCTTCATCTTTTGTAATCTATCAAATTACAACTAAAAAATAAGAAACTAGAGCAACTAGCAAGCAAGAAAAACCAAGAAAACAGGAATCTCTCTCATTTATTTATTTTATTTTCATCTGGTTGCAAGATCTCAGATGTTACTCAACCGTATATCAATTCCTCTTTATTTGGGTACACCAAAAAATGACCTTATGAACTTGATTGGAGGAATTAAAATAACCATAAACATTGGGTAATGTTAAAATTTCAGACTTTTGAAGGCAATAACAGGACAAACACTAGTGTCAAAATATAACTTGAACATGGTACAGGGCCATACCTTATAATTTATAGGAATACCATTTGAAAGACGTCTTTGAACGATCCCAGTTTCATCGTCATAGGATTTAGTGATATTTGAATCTGTCTCCACTGGGAGAAAGGATGGACACCTCTTACACCTCAGTTCTTCAAGTTGTTCTGATGTGATCAACTCTGTAGGCACCTCAAGCTGAAAACATCAAAGAAGAAACAGTTAATAGTCATCCACGAGTTGTCGACAAAAAAGCCTCTACCTTGCCTTTACAAATAGAAAAGAGTTTTAGGTCAGAAAAAGAAAATAAAAATTCATACTACTTAGACTTTGTTAAGAGAATAAATTTGAAGTAAATTGCAGCAGTTCGGCCCTGAACTATCAGCTAAGAAAGCAAAGTGCTCCATAAACAAAATAAGTGACTGAAAGCAGTTAAAAGATGAGAGAACTTAGAAAATCCACCTCCGGCTCTGGCTCAATTGGTTCCTTCAGACCTGATTTGATAGCACTTGTAATCTCCTCTGGAGATATTCTGAATTCATCTTCTCCTCCTCCTCCTTCAACATGCACCTTTGTTGGAACACATGCAACAATTGCTGCAGGAAGTGGTGCTGATGGTTTTCCAAAATCAGAAATATATTCCAACACTTCAGCACCAGTGGCATTTACCTGAAATGCAGTTAGGTAATAGAAAATATTGTTAAGAACTTCAATCACCAAGAAGCAACAGTTTTGAACACTCAAGACATATCAAAATATGGTTGGCGCCATGGACTGAGTAGCATTTTGATCAGAGATTATGAGATCATGCACGTACCAAAGGAGCAAATATATGCAGGTTCAGCAAGTAATAATAATTAACATATATTCATCATATAAACCTCAAATAACTGATGAATGCAACATGTTGGACTGATATGGAATCTCCAAGATAATCTCTAAAAAGACAATGTGGAGAGTCGAAGTCCACTGCAAGTATAGAAGCACCAATTGAAGATTACCTCCTCCAAAGTGATTGTTCCAGCAACAGCAAGCAAGCTTTCATGCCCTTGGCTTTGATCCATAACAGTATGGCCAAGTGCATCACTCTCCATAACAAAATCCAGATTATCCACTGATGAAACATTGTCGATCATAGCAGCTAACTGTTCACTATCTTTCAGCAAGGCATCCGTATAACGAGCTAACTCACCCTTTGTGACACCGAATTCTTTCAGCCTTCGGACCTTCATCATATATAGGAAAACATCATCAAAGATGAAGAAAAATGATAGGCGAGAAGACGAGAAGAGTAGGATATGATCAGCATAAAGAAAAACGAATATCCCCATCAGAACAAATGAAAAGAGAAGAGGCATCAAGGAATTGCAAAGAGCAGCCTTGATCCATTTTGAAGAAAAGCACAGAAGAAGATGCAAAGGAAAGATATAATGTTGAAGTGTGTGACCATCTCATCTAAAATATTAAGTTGTTGAAGTAGCAAACTTTTGTTTACTTAATCATATCTCCGAGACAACCCTTCATGTGCGGGCTTAATTCTTTTTCATGAGCCAAGCACGTATAAATTATTTTTAATACTGGGTAGCGGTGAGACTCGAACTCAAGACCTCTACCACCTCTGAGACCATGTTGAAGTGTGTAACCATCTCATCTAAAAGCTTAAGCTTTAAAGAGAGCATACTTTTATCTACTTAATTATATCTCCAACAAAAACGAACATCAGCAACATCATAATCAAGAAGAGTACAATGGCAACAAGGAGGATAAAAACAAATTATCAAGAGAAAAACTGAAAGCAACTGCTGCACTGAAGCAAATAGCAGAACAAACCTCCTGCACAGCAACTTTGATTGCATTCTGCCAATTTTTAGGTTCCGCAGCCACTGTGAGAGTGGTCACAGTACACCCTTCCCTTCCAGAGTCACTATGATCCAGCTCAACTGAGGTGAATGGAGGATTTGAACTCTGAAAAGTTCTTCAAATTAGCAAACAATAAAATTGCAGAAATTGAATTTCAACTGTTAGATTGTACAGAAGAATCACCCATCCCCACCTAAAAAAAAAAAAATTAACTAGCACAGTTCTCAGTTTGTAGATAGGAAAGTCTTCCTTGCAACTCTAGTGTACTGGACATACAATCTTCTCGGGAATAGAAAAAAACTTTTTATTCAACAAGACAGTACCATGCAGGAAACCAAAAATCGAAAAGCATAACTAGTACTGGGAAGGTATATGCCTTTTTTCTGTTTGGCCGTTTAGGTTTCTTTTTAAGGACAATATGTCCTTAGCCATGCCGTCCTCTTCTTTGCTCTTCAATAAATCTTTTAAATTTAAGCATAAATAAATAAATAAAAACTTGTACCAAAAACGAATCTGCTCAACTATGGACCATTGGCAAAAAAAAGAAAAAATTATGGAGTGAGTTGTTACATTGCTGGCATCAAGAAGATGCAACGGTTGCAAAAGAAGTACTGTTAGCTCCAGTAGATTTGTCTATGCTAGAACAGGGAGCTAACAAAATCCATAAGGGACAAAGGCTGAACAAAAATATACAGTGGCTGAACAAAAATATGTGAGACTATGCTAACATAGTGAAACTGTCAGCTCCAAATACAAGTAAACAGTTCTATGTGCAAGGAGCTCACAAAATCCAGAAACTGTTCTGGGATATTTACAGGGGAAAGTTTGGCCATTCGCTAACTTTGAAAAATACATAAATAAAACAAGGATGAGGCAATGGTTGCATTATCAGTCACCTTTCTTCATGTTTAATCAATGATTCTCTTGTGGTAAACCCATTTTAAAATATCATAGCACCAGTCTCTTAGCTAATTCAGCACAATAAAACTTTTAAGAATCATGTTTTAACCAATTCCACTCCAACGCATCAGCTCGTTGTGTTAGGACCTTCTCCTTCTAGATGATGAAAGTGAAAGAAAAAAGTAGATCCCCTAGTTTCCCATCAGAAGTAAATGCAGACAAATAAACTATTTTTCCATGTTGAATAAAGCATGAAAGAATTTAAAGAATCATATTATAAATCATCACGTTACATTATAAAGAATATTTACATTACAATCTTTTCAATTAAATTGTGAAATCTATATTCTTCTCTCTTTTTTTCTATTTGGACAAGTTACATTGAATTTTACATTTTTCCAGACTGATTAAACCATAAGAATAAGTATACAAGCTAATAAATATTTGAGGCGTGACTGAAAGCATATTTTTAACATCATATGGTAAAATGTAACTGAGGGTAAGAGGAAAAAGAGAAAAGGATAAAAGGGAGACAAAAGTACATAGATGCACCTTGTAACGAGTGTTGATGCGGAAATGTAAAGCAGAAAGAAATATCCTCTTCATTAGCACATTCCTCAAATCACCATATGTTCGGACCTTTTTCACGGGAATCTAGGTAAAGCATAATAATAAGAGAAAAAGCAAATCAGAAAATGCAGATACAAGAAGGGAGCTCATATAGGAAATTGAGAAAAGACCATGCCGGGAAGAATGAACATGATATAAACCCCAGGCACCACCATAAATGAAATGCATATTGCATAATTTGATAAAAACGATTTGAGATGGATAGAACAATAACAGTTTCACATGCCATATCAGAGTGAGATATGAGATCTTATCATTCCTACGTCAAAGAGGAGAATGAATATTGCTGGGATGGCTGGTGAATCCACCCTAAGGGTGAGAAGGTAACATGACTACGACTTGTAGACAAATAACAACAAAATCTGAGTCAAAAACCAAAAAACTTATTGCTACAGCTGGCACCACCCTTAACCCACCAGCTCACCGGCCAAAAAAAAAAAACTTAAAGATAAAGAGGACAGGGTGTTAGACTGTCTGATCGTTGCATAAAATCACAATAGAGAACACCTGCAGAGCTTTACAGGTTGAAGTTACACCAGGGGAAGATGAAACAATAATTTCCACACAAAAGTGACTTTCTTTCGTTTACCATTCAATATATGGTCATGTCCAGTGTGATCAGTTAGGAAGCTACAAATGGTTAATGGAGAAATATAGTAGACACGAGTTTAACACAGTATTAGGTCCAGTATACCTTGCAAAACATATTAATTGAGAAATTTTGTAGTAACTCATGCTGAAATATCTGTGGTGTTTTAGCATCATCGCTGTGTCCAGGAAGAGACCAATTATGCTGAACCGGAGGCCGCACTGCATGCCTCTCCTTCCGCAACGCTTTGGACTGATCCAACGAAACAGATGACCTATCATGCGTGGAATTGGTTGAGAGTCCAACTGTCAGCTTGGGAACTAGAAAACTAGCCATTGCACCAAAAGCACTCGGATTAGGTGCTGAATTAGACTCATTATCCATTTCGGTTTGCCCAAAAACATCCTGCAGAGAGACTCTTCTGTAAGTACTAGATACAGTTGCAGGAAACCTCTATAAAATGACAAACATTCCCGTGTGCTAAGGAACATACTTCAATATGGTAAATGGTCTGTGAAATGTTATCTATATCTCCCACAATGTATAAGGTGGCATTTCCTGGAAAGTACCAACGTTCATGAAATTTTCTGATTTTATCGGCATCCCATTTCTTGATCTGCTCTTCCAGCCCAATTGGGAATCTTTTGCTCAGCTTGTTCTCGGAATGCAAGTGTTGTAACAACTAAGATCACAAAGCATGGGAAGATTTTTTTTTTTTAATTAGTATGAGAAGTTCAAACTAATGAATTACATAAAAACAAGCAAAAAGATGATTTTGATCAGCTTGCTAATTACCTGGCAATCAACACGGTATTCTATAGTATTCATCATTTGTAGCTCTGACAGTATTGCACGTCTTTCTTTCTCAACTCGCGAAGAAAGAAACTTGGGATGGAAAGCGATCTATATTTTTCCAAAAAAAAAAAAAAAAAGTTTAAACGATCAGCCATAAGCTTTCTTACTAAGTAAGCCCAGAGGGGAAGCACACGTGAGGCATGGGATTTTTCATACGGTCAGTTTAACTGACACAAGATTCTAGGAGAAGCGAAGATTGCTGCAATCAAAGAAGCAAATGAAAAGTAATTACTAGTAATACCTCATTCAGAGCATCTAGGACCACTGGAAGACAATCGCCTTCTGAGCCCTGGAGAAAGAAATTTTGATCAATCAAACTCATGTGGTGCAAACTAACTAAAAGCAACAAAAATAATAGGTGGATCACATAGACATTACTTGAGATCACACTGTGAGTTGTTACAGGTGAAAAAGCATTAAATGGAACAAGTTTGTCTTCATACACTTTGCAAGTCTACCGAAATCAGCATTGACTAGGTCAATCTAGTTGGTTATGTTACATATGCATGTGATATAATGCCTCATCACAAGAAGGCATTAACATTCTTGAATTCTGTTTCTTTCTATGACCTCTGTTTTCTTTCCTACTAATATCTTCTCTTTGGAACTTTAGATAGGATGAAGTTAGTTACGGGGTGTAAAACAAAAAAATACGCCGATCGGGCATACTATGTGTAATGATTCCCCCATTCACGATAAATAAAAAGATAAAAAGGAAGAAACTGGTTACAGGTGTGAGTACTGTATTTATGAGATCATCTACTGTTCATGAAATAAACATGCACAAATTCAAAGGCATAATGACATGATAACTAGGCAAACCTTCGTGCTAGTGGGTGAATGGATGTGGAACACTGTATGATGAAAATCTGTGTAGGCATTTGATCGTGCCCCAGTTCCCAAAAGTTTCTCGCGCTTCTTACTTCCGAGAAAAGCAACATGTTCAATCATATGGGCAATTCCTTGCTCATCATCTTCCTCATCAATTGATCCAACATGAACTTCCATGTGTGCTTCAAATCTGTACTTAACATGGACTAGAGTAAGCAGCGGATAAGGAGAGACTGAGGGAATCACATGATTGTTTTTATAGCATGACAACAATCAAATTAATTTACTTTCAAGAGGAAGGGGGGGGGGGGGGGGGGGGGGGTGAGGTGACCAATTTTTTATGCCCTTAAAGCGGATAGTCTAGGGTTGTAGAATGTATGTAACTTCTATTTTTGACATGGTAATCTGCTCTGATGGTGCTCAAACCCACATTCTTGAGCCGAGGGTCCTACGGAAATAGCCTCTCTACCTCAACCAAGGAAGGGTAAGGCCTGCGTACACCCTACCCTCCCCAAACCCCCTAGTGGGATCATGCTGGGTATGTTGTTGTGGTTGTTGTTTTTGGTGACTCAAACCCACAACCTTAAGGTTGGAGGTGGGAGGTGCTTTCAATTTGAGCTATCCACTCTTGTCTAGGGTTGTAGAATATTTTAATTTGGTTAAATTGGTTTTGGTCAATTTTTTTTTTTTTAGATAATTTGATCTAAGAATGCTCACCTCTCAGTTTTCCTTTCAGCGGCAGTTTCAAAATCATCACTGGATGTATTTAAAGATCAATCCTATTTCATATATTCTTCTGGAGACTGCAGTGTGATTGTACAGTCGGAATAATTCGAAAGATGATGGTGGAAAAGTTAAGGTAAGATTAAAGGAAATATGGTGATAAATGGCCACACAGACTGCTAAATTAGTTTCCAACGCCAACTTGGTGTGCTGTTATAAAATGCCTTAATATAACCAAAAAATGAAAGGTTAAGAAAATAGATATTGACAGTGTGCTTCTCCCAATTCAAGGAGAAGTAACATCCTTAAAGAGTGTTGATTCACGGGGGAACACGAGATTTTTGGAATCGTAATAACATAATGGAAATATCTTGATTCTTTCAAACATAATAGGAACATGCCTATTTGGAGGAACTTTATTAGGTAGAATGAGGTAGCGAAGTCCATTTTTGAGCTGCCCTCTGTGCAATTTCGGGTGACATGGAAGTCCAGATCTCAAAAACTGTTCAAACTCTGCTCTCTCTACTTCAGGATCAAGCATATCAAATCCTTGTTTCTCTAACACACCATCTGGCCATGCTGTACCTGCTGCATGAGGTTCATCTGGGCCAACAGTTGCCCGTGGAACCTCCAATTTTTTGACCTGGAAATGATATTCTATGGCCGATGAAAACTAGGCAAATATAGTCGAATAATTTGAATTTAAGATGCAAAGCTAAGCAAAACTGCACCTTTTAGTTCTTAAACTAATGTTAAGCAGCAAAGAAATAACAAAATAATACTGCAATATACATATAACATATCATAGATTAACAAGCCCAAAACGTCTCGGTATGCAACATCCATATAGGAGCACCAAAAGAGTTTAACCAGAGATAAGACAGTGCTTCGCTCATTCTTCACATGGAAAGCATCAACATCTACTGATCAACATTTGATTGAACTAGTCAGTGCTGCATGAACTGAACATGTCCCCTATTTTCCGTCATCATCATGATAAGAAGAATTGGGAACATTTTGGGGATTGGGATTTACTATTAACAAACTTTATCCATGATCCTTCACAATTTGACTTCTTCACTGTAAACCATTTCAAACCCAACCAATAATCTCAATGCTAAAAGCGAGGTCAATAAGACAAGCTCAACAAGTATCTTATCTAGAAAAAAAAAAACGATCCTTAATAAACCCTGAAAAAATTTGATGGGGCAAGTCAACAAACACAATTGCAGATTTATCAAGTGTTTAAACCACCATATAACAACTTAAAGGCCACCAAGAATACTGCTGAAGGCTAACTTACATTGGCACGAGGCTGCTTTGACAGATGAAAGCTAGACTTGTCAAGAAAGACTCCATTTTTTGGTCCTTTGACAAGAATCTGTTTGGTTTGAGGATAAAGAAAACACGAAACAGGTTGCCTCCGATTTAATATATTGGCTCTGTTTAATTGCTCCACATTCTGATGAAGACATCTTCCCTGCACATTCTGGAGCTTAAGAAAAAGAAATTAACAGAGCTGATAATAGATTAACAGAGGCAATGTCAGAAGGATGCAACTAAAGAATTCAATCAAAAAACAAAAAACAAAAAACAAAAAAAGAGACAAAAATTAACCAGGAATCAATAAAAGAAAAAATATACATTTCATTTCCCTCAAGTTTAAAATATTTTGACTTGTCTTCCATGTCCAAAAGTGTTTACAATCATCTTCATTTTCATTTCAAAGTACATGTCATATAGTAAGCCACTTTCACTGAGTAAGTTGGACGAGCAGCCCTCAACCCAATAGATTGACCAACCTACTGCAAGACCAAGAAGAAGCCAAAATGGTCTCAAAAGCCTTAACCTGGCACATATATCTCCAGCTGCTGCAGTTTCTGAACTTTTCTTTTTCTGAGAGGCAAAATAGGCTTTTATGAAAAAGAGCCATGAACTTGTGATGCCTAATAAATAATTAGGCAATCATTATAATTCTCCGGCAATGATAAATTGACGCACTAATCATTATATCCATCTAAACATTTTTTTGTTATTTTGTAAGTTAAGTATCAAAAAAATACAGAGATCACTATACACATGTTGTACAGGGAAATCAGAACTATCAACCTCGTAATGAAACTAAACAACCTTCAATCACATTTCATTGAAGTCAAGATAGGAAATGACTAATATGTTTAAGGTTGTGGCCTAGTGGACAATGAAGTAGCAGGAGGACCATGAGGTCTCATGTTCAATTCTCAGCGGAGGCAAGAAAAACTAGGTGATTTCTTCCCATCAATCCAAGTCTTGGTGGGTAGAGTTACTCTGAACTTGTGCTAAGTGGAATAGTCGAGGTGCGCCCAAGTTGGCACACACATCCCACACTGTCATAACAAAAAAACAAAAACAAAAAAGTACACAATAAACATAGAAAACAAGGTCTGTCACTTACCAAATGTCCTAATATTCACACTATTATCAAGTTTTGGACCTCAAAACCCCACCAAATGCACATGTATTGTGTTCCAAACAATCAAATTTTACAATTCAACCAGCTATTGCTTTGTAAATTCTCTATCTTTTGCTATATCCCTTGTATACGGCCAGAATTTTGGCCATATTTATGAATGAAAATACGTTTACTTGATCAAAACAAAAAAAAATCAACGCCCCCAACCCTACGAAAATACTGGACTTAGTTTGCTTGGAGCAAGTGTTCCTCAATCTTTATAACCCTTGGATGCAATTTATCTATACTACAAAGCAGCTATTGCTTGACCATTAATATTGAAGCAAAACAAGTCAATTGACAAAGAACAAGAAAGACTATGATACCTTATGTTGGATAAGATAAGATCGATTTTGAGATTGCCTACGAGAACGCAACTTAATGCTCTTTTTCCTATTAACCCAATTAGATTGAGATGCTACCAACGAAGATGAGTATGGGTCACTATATAAACTCTTGACATGAATTGGAGCAAGAACAGGCTTGGTATTGAATACAACAGATGTTGCTTGCATATTTTCTTCCCAAAATATTGAGAAATTAGGGTTTATGGGAAGATGAGGAGAGTGTCAACACTGTGAAAGAGAAGGAAGTTAAAGATGAGCCTTTCGTTTTAACGGTAAGTGTTTGGAGGGTATGGTTGAGGTAGAGTAGGCGGTGTTAACTGTTAAGTGGTGACCGTTTGGCCAAGTTGGCTCAAATTTTTATTTTATTTTTTCTTGTTTTTTCATTTTATTGTGAAAAAAACAAAAAGAATCAACATTTGGTTTGATGTATTGAGTACGGCTATTGAGTGAAAATTATGGTATAAAATTTGATATTGTTTATTTTGTCTTTTGAATTATGTATAATTATGTATAACTGTCATTTGAACCTAGGACACTAGAAATAATTTTGAATGCCCTAAAACGCTTGAGCTGACATTTTGCATTTGTTTAGGTTATTCAAAAGTTAATATATGTATATAAACACAGAAAATCTACCTTATATATACAATATAATTTTTTACCGAGGGTGTACGAGTGAACACCCTCCTCGCCCTCTAAATCTGCTCCTGATTATGTATATAACTTGTTGTATTATTTTATACCAAAATCAATAATATAGTATAATAATTTCACAAGTGCAGTTCGGGAAGGTTATGCACGCATATCTTATCCCTACCCTATGGGGATAGAGAGGT
Source organism: Lycium barbarum (assembly GCF_019175385.1). Taxonomy (NCBI): domain Eukaryota; kingdom Viridiplantae; phylum Streptophyta; class Magnoliopsida; order Solanales; family Solanaceae; genus Lycium; species Lycium barbarum. The sequence goes on from NC_083339.1 coordinate 142,426,318, forward strand.
TGTTTTTGATAGACCATCAGCTTATTGAATATTCATAGCCCAACGTCGATTTTGAAATAAATTTCCAATAGACCATCGGCTTAATGAATTTTCATTGTCAAACACTGATTCTCAAGTAAAGTGAAAAAAATGAAAACTTCTTGTGGCCAAACGGGTCCTAAGCACGTGCGAACCTATTAGCCCTACACATGCAGATGAGAAAACAATCACGGGAGGGGCCTCACACACACACACATTTAAAAAAAAAAAAAAAAAAAAAAAAAAAGTGCAAAAATAAGATTTAATTGGTCAAGCTTCTAAAATCAGCTTATTTTGAAAAGTAATTTTTCTTCAAAGGTGCTTTTCAAAAAAGTACTTTTGGTGAAAAACAGTTTGTGTTTGGCCAATTTATTTTAAAAGCACTTTTGAGCAGCAATTAGTGTTTGATCAAACTTTTAAAAAGTGCTTCTAAGTGTATTTTTCTCAAAGTATTTTTCAAAAAAGTTCTTTTAGGCAAAAACTATTTTTTTTAGCTTCTAAAGAACTGTTTCTGCTACTTTCCAGAAGCACTTATTTTCTCCCAAAAGCTTGGTCAAACACCTCAATTTTTTTCAATTTTTTTTTTAAATAAGCACTTAGTGGAAAAAATAAGTACTTTTGGGGAAATATAAGCTTGGCCAAACAGGCTATGAAACCACTACTATCGTCATCCGAGTTTTTCTAAGAGAAATGCGCATGTGACATATAAATCGCATACCATGAATTAGATTATCGTAAATACTGTGGTTTTAATATTTACTTAAGTGAAAATATGCATAGGAATTAATATCACGTTATTTACAGAATTTCGAATTATATATCACTGCTTCTCGAAGATTTATCGATTATAGAAAAAATTATGTGCTATTACCAGGGGCAGAGCCAAGTGGTGATGGTCCCCCTTTCACGAAAAAATTACACTACATACGTAAGGTTAAAATCATTATTTATGTATATGGTAGATGTTGAATCCACTTGACTTTTTCGTGTGCTTACTTTCTTTTATATATATTTTGAACCCCCTCAGGTGAAAAATCTTGACTCTGCCATTGATTATTACTATTCAATATTTGTGCAAGATGCATCGATCTACAAGAGTTGTAGTGAGATAAAGAGAAATTTCTCATCCTTAATCAGAAGTTTCAGGTTCAAATCCTGCGATTCAAAAAAAATAATCTAGCCAACACTTTCCTCTTTAGTAAGTCTTATATAACGCGAATTTAAATTAGTCTGGTCAATACTTTAAATAAGTAGCGAATACCGAATAAGAGACTAGGAGGATAGTGCTTGTATTGCTGGTGTGAAAGAAGAAGCAGATACGACCCTCTAAACTAACCACCAAACCTATCCCACAAGAAAGCAAATACAACTATCACTTACCAACTAATCGTTTACCTTATTCCACGACCTCCATACTCTCCTATCTATGAGCATGGCCTCGGTAAGCTGAATATGCACCATGTCCTGTCTAATCAATCCCTCCCCCCCTCCCCCAACACACACACAAATATTTCTTCGACCTATATATACCTCTCCTGCCAACCGACCAGTGCCAATCTCTCAAACCTACTCGCTAGGGCATTTGTTATCTCCTCTTCACATGTCCGAACCACCTTAACCTCACTTTCCTCATCTTGACTACCACAGGCCACTTCCACCTTGCCCCCCGATAGCATTCCTAATCCTATCCCTCATAATATGCCCACACATCCATCTCAGCATCCTCATCTTCACAACTACGATTCTTAAATTCTCACTTGTAGAACTACGAATTACATGACATAATCATTGAGTTTTAGTCGTAGAACTATGAACTTCATTACCTTTTCATTGGGTTCTTATTTATAAACTACGAACTCCAAGACTTTTTCTTTGAGTTCTTAATTGTAGAATCATAAACTCCATAATCATCACTAATGTGAACTCCAGTAAAATATATTGAAATTCGAAATTTACATACGCGTATAAAATTTAAGACAAAATTCCTTGAGTTCTAATTTAGTAGTCCTTGGGAGTTCTAATGGAGTAGTCCTTGTTAAGTTTCGTATCTGAATCACAAACTTAGGAGTACCGAATAATGGTTCTAAAATTTTATTAGCGGGGTCAAGATTTTAACGATGACACCAAAAATTTCTATTTACGCAAATTACAGAATTTCTAATTAACGATGTAAAAAGTGGCTAGTTGTCCATTTAGCCATACTGAGATTCACGTATCGGGCCCTGCGATTTTAAATCTAATAGCACACAATATCTCCTCTAACCCATTTGTCTGACCATCAATATCCCATTGATTACATTTAGGGCTTGTTTGGAAAGCTACTCTGGTAATTGGAATTGGGTATAATTACACAATTTGGCCTATTTATTTGATCAAATAATTACTTAGTTAGGTGGAAATTGGGTGTAATTGAAGGGGTATAATTACACTCTCCAATTCTCAAGGAGGGGTTGAGAATTGAGAGTGATTACACACTATAATTACAGGGTTGCTTTTAAGTGTTTTTACTTTTATTTTAATTTATTTTAACTTTTATTATTTTAGCTTCTTTTTTAATTTTACTTTTTAATTATTTTTATTTTTAGAATATGTTTTTCTTTTTATATTATTTATCTTTCATTCTCAATCTCTACTTCTTGTGATTCCATGTAATTACTCATTTTTTTAATTCATTTAACTAACTGTATTATTATTCTAATTTTTTAAACTACACCTCCCAGTATTAGAAAGAATGAGTCAGTAACAAACTTTGCATACAACGAGTGATGTTATTAAATTAGAATTTTGTGGTGAATGTGGTTATATATAGACTTATATTTTCCCTTTCTTTTAAATCATAGTATTTATTTAAGTTACATTGGAACTTCCTTATGTAATATTGGAATTTGACATAAGAGTATTATGTTAAACTATTTTTTTTTTATTTTGAATTTAGGTTATATTTTCGATTTTAATTTATTTGCTTTAGTATTATTGACTTGTTATTTCACATTGCATGCTGTTTATTTCAACTTATAGTTGATATATTTTTTGTTTTTGTCAAACATTTGAATAATATTATGGCATTTTATTTATAAATATCAATATTTTTTTTCTCAAACATTCAGTCCATGATGTTCTCACAAAAAAGTCTGCTTTTAATTTTATAATTAATTAAAATATTATTAATTTGAAAACAATATATAAATTATTTTTACAATATTAGTTACAAATATATGATTATTAATTAATATATTTTCAAGAAATAGTGTATTGTTAAATACATAATTTAATATCATCTATAAAGAAATTTAAATTAAATTAATTGTGTAATTACACTAGTGCAACCAAACAGTACGCTTGTAATTACACTGTAATTACGTGATGACAAATAAACAGATCATCGTAATTACTTGATTGTGTAATTATTATGCTGTGTAATTACTACCCTAGTAATTACACCAATTCCAATTACCGGGTGTCTTTCCAAACAGACCCTTATTGCCTCTATATTTCAAATTAGCAATATATGGTCGTGCGATGCATAGGTCAAAGATGTTTATTCACTTCAATTAGCAACATATACAAAAAGTATTTTATGTACCATCACTCTAGTTATAATTAAAAAATGGAGTTTAAAAAATAAAAACATATGGTGGAATTAAGTCTTTGAGATGGAAAGAGACGGGCTTTTTTCTCATTGTCATGACAATGAAAGTTGTTCATCAATGTGAAAAAGAAAATTAGTAAGAATACGAGGAAAAACTAATATTTTGATTCTAGATTTTTTCTTTTTAAATTCTTTAGTATCTTATATGTATACCGACAGGTTGATATCTATCTCAATTAACTAACTACCCAGATTCAAACATAAGAACCATTATTGTATATTAGATTTTTTAAAAAGCAAAACTAATAAAATATTTTTATTAAATTAATTAAAAAATATATTATAATTTTTTATTTTAACAATTATAGATTAAAAAAATTGTAGAAATCAAAATTAGAAAGATATATGTTATATCGTAAATCACCAAATTTTAATTCTAAAACGGAAAAGGGCCTAAAATACCCTCGAACTATTGAAAATGGAGCAAAAATACCCTCCATCCACCTTTCAGCCCCCAAATACCTTTATCATCCACCTATTGGGTCTAAAATACCCTTATCACCACCTATTGGGTCTAAAATACCATTATCACTAACATAATCTTTTCATTAAACACGTGTCATTTTTCTATTGGTTGGATTATAAAATTAATTAAACTAATTAACTTTTGCAATATTGACCAGATAGTGCCCCCACCCCCCGACCCGACCCCCCCCCCCCCCCCCCCGTGAATTTTTTTTTTTTTTTTGAAAACAAAGTTGACATTTTTTTTTGCACCCCCTCGCACCCTACCCCCCCCCCCCCTCGACGCAAAAAAAATTAATATTTTTGAAAAAAAAAGTTTTGACGTTTTTTTTTTGGGTTTTTTTAGCTGGGAGGGGAGGGGGGCGTAGGGTGCGGGGTTTGGGGGGTGGGGGGGAGGGGGAGGGTGCGGGGTGGAAAAAAAAGTCAACTTTTTTTTTTTCAGCTGGGAGGGGGGGGGGGGGGAGGTGTAGGGTGCGGGGTGGGGTGCAAAAAAAATATTGTTACGCTTCTCAACTTCCTAGTAAAAAGCACAAGTACTGTGAAATGTCTTGATAAATTAAAATGTCTAATGTAAATGAGTTACCAAAAAAAAAAAATATCTCACCCTAAAAAACATGGTATATTTTCAACCAAAAATCTAAAAGGCACAAGTGTAGACTACAATATTTTTTTTGCACCCCACCCCGCACCCTACACCTCCCCCGCACCCCCGCACCCCCCAAAAATCTAAAAGGCACAAGTTGGCTTTTTTTCCACCCCGCACCCTCCCCCTACGCCCCCCTCCCCTCCCAGCTAAAAAAACCCAAAAAAAACGTCAAAACTTTGTTTTTCAAAAATATTAATTTTTTTTGCGTCAGGGGGGGGGGGGTAGGGGTGCGGGGTGGGGTGGGGTGCAAAAAAAAATGTCAACTTTTTTTTCAAAAAAAAAAAAAAAAATCACCGGGGGGGGGGTCGGGGGGGGGGGGGGGTAGGGGGTGGGGGCACTTGGGTTATCTGGTCAATTAGTTTAATTAATTTTATAAGCCAACCAATAAAAAAATGCCACGTGTTTGACCAGAATATTCTGTTAGCAATAGGGGTATTTTAGACCCAATAGGTGGATGATAAGGGTATTTGGGGGCTGAAAGGTGGATGGAGGGTATTTTTGCTCCATTTTCAATAGTTCGAGGGTATTTTAGGCCCTTTTCCGATTCTGAAATGAAAATATAAAGTAATACATTTTATAAATGTAAAGAAACAATAATCAGAAAATGTAAAGGAGAGTAAAATAAGTAAAGTATTGACAAAGAAGGAGAACGGGGATAAAAGTTACTCCCTGCCTTCACTTTTGCTTGTCCACGTTGACATATCATGAGAAAGAAATTTTTCTTCTTATTATTTTATCCTTCACATTAATTACTCATTTTCAAATCATTTTCTAAGGCCATTGAGACTATATACTAATAAATATGGATATTATGATAAAATATATACCTCATTTATTAATTCTTAAAGAACGTGAAAAGTCAAAAGTGGACAAGTAAAAGTGCACGGATGGAATAAATATGTGTAGGATAATTAAAACTGAAGTGCATATGTGTATATATGAGAAGAGAATAAATACTCAGTATCATGACATATGTCCAAGTGGGATAAAAAAGTAGTTGGTTAAAAGTGTAAAATGTATATAACTTTTGGTACAAATTTGCATTGCTATTGTTCGTCCTCTCTTTACATTTAAAGTATTGACAAAGAAGGAAAACGGGGATAAACGTCACTCCCTCCGTTCACTTTTACTTGTCTATGTTAACATATCGAGAGAAAGAAATTTTTGTTCTTATTAATTTTACCCTCACATTAATTACTCATTTTCAGATCATTTTCCAAGGCTATTGAGACTTACACCAATAAATATGACTATTATGGTAAAATATATGCTCCCTCTGTCCCATATTACTTGTCACTTTATCTTTTGCACGCCCCTTAAGAAATCATAAATAAAAGATGTATTTTACTATCTTACCATATCTCTCTCCAATAAATACATTCTAATCAAAATTGACTATTTTGAAGAACATTTATTACTAAGGGTGAGATGGGAAAAATTTAATTAATTTTATCTTGGTTTTATAAATGAACAAGTAATTTGGACATATATTTTTAGTAATGTGGCTTACTCGTTATGAAATCATTTTCCAAGGCTATTGAGATTTACACCAATAAATATGAATATTATGGTAAAATATATACTCTCTCCGTCCCATATTAATTGTCACTTTCCCTTTTGTACGCCTCTTAAGAAATCATAAATAAAAGATGTATTTTACTATCTCTCCCCTATCTCTCTCCAATAAATACATTTTAATCAAAATTGACTATTTTCTAGAACATTTATTACTAAGGGTAAGATTTAATTAATTTTATCTTGATTTTATAAATGAACAAGTAATTTGGACATATTTCTATTATATATAAGTGTCCAAGAGGGACTAAATAAGTGTCCAAGAGTGACTAGCACAATAATGAATGCTTGTACCAAAAGCTATATAAATTGTACACTTTAACCAACTATTTTTTTTATCCCAATTGGACATATGTCATAGTACTGAATATTTATTCGTTTATTTTGTATACACGTATGTACTTTAATTTTAATTCTCCGACACATTTATTTCCTCCGTGTACTTTTACTTGTTTACTTTTGACTTTTCAAGTTCTTTAAGAATTAATGAATGAAGCTCCCTCCGTCCCATATTACTTGGTCACATTACTAAACTACTTTTTTTTATCACATGTGAACATATGTCATAATACTGAATATTTATTCTCTTCTCATGTATACACGTATGCACTTCAATTTTAATTCTCTTACACATATTTATTTTCTCCTTGCACTTTTACTTGTTCACTTTTAACTTTTTACGTTTTTTAAAATTAATAAATGAAGTACTCCCTCCGTCTCACATTACTTGGCCACATTACTAAAATGTTCAAATTACTTGTGCGGGTACTAAAACCAGTTCAAAAGAAACAAAAATTAGTAATACTTGATTTTCTGCTTTAATTTAAATTCGGCATTTCATTAGCTAAAAATATGTTTGTTGACGGCAAAATGGACGTGGCAAAGTTTGAAGCTAAAGGCAAGAGAACTGTTGGGTTGAATTTGGGTCCGTTTGATTGATTTTCATCCATTGCACTGATAGGGATTTGGCATGGAAATGTCCTCCAATTGAAATAGAACTCCATGTATTTCTCAATTTTTTAGTTTGTAGAATATATCACACCACTAACGCACATATACATATCATTTTATTGAAGTTAATCTGTCATGACAAATTAAATTATTTATTCAATATAGTTGCTATTGAAATTCTCCAATCACACTATATTATACTTTTTTATCTTTATTAGAAGACGTAAAGTAAGAAAAACTCAACAAATATGTGTGAAAAACTGATAATAAGCCGCAATTATGGATTAACCTGTATTATGGTAAATCATGTACGGAGAGGGTAAGATGAGAAAAAATTAATTAATTTTATCTTGGTTTTGTAAATGAACAAGTAATGACATATATTTTTAGTAATGTGGCTAAGTAATATGGGACGGAGGGAGTACTTCGTTTATTAATTCTTAAAGAACGTAAAAAGTCAAAAGTGAACAAGTAAAATTGCACGGAGGAAATAAATATGTGTCGGAGAATTAAAATTGAAGTGCATACGTATATACATGAGAAGGGCATAAATATTTAGTATTATGACATATGTCCACGTGAGATAAAAAAATAGTTTAGTAATGCGGCCAAGTAATATGAAACAGAGGGAGTACTTCATTTATTAGTTCTTAAAGAACTTGAAAAGTCCAAATTGAACAAGTAAAAGTGCACAGAGGAAATAAATGTGTCAGAGAATTAAAATTGAAGTGCATACGTGTATACATGAGAAGAGAATAAATATTAAGTACTATAACATATGTCCACACGCGATAAAAAAGTAGTTGGTTAAGGTGTAAAATTTATATAGCTTTTGGTACAAGCATTCATTGCTGTGTTAGTCCCTCTTGGACACTTACATATAATAAAAATTACCCGCCAGCTTCTCTCATTTTCAAACAAGTTGAAAAAATCTTCTCCATTTTTCTTTTTGCGAGAACTCTCTATGGAAAAATCGAGTTGTAAGTTTTCATCTCTCTCTCTGTCATCATCTGAATTTTCGGCATAGTTTTGTAATATAACTTAATTTCTATAGAATTATACCGAATAAGACATACTTTACATAGAAATTATGCCTTATGCCATAACTTTTGTTGACACCCAATTTTGTCCCGCCTCTCTGCCAAAATACCTATTTTTAAGCTTCTAATATTTTTTGAAAAAAATAAAAATATATATATTATGTTTACTATAATTATTAGCCTCTTATCAATACCGACATTTTATTATTCTATTATAATTATAATTATTATTATTATTATTATTATTGTTATTATTATTTATTAATATTATTATAATTCACAATTCTTATCATTTCGGCATTTTTACCAGCTTACGCATTTATCTTTGCATAATTAAATAATAGTATTTATTTAGTGCGGATTTTCAAAGAAAAATAATATATATTATTACACGGCTATTATAACACCATATGATCTTATTACCCGAGTCTAATAATCACACATTTTTGGTATTAAGTAATATTTTGTCACCCTCGGTATATTCATTAATTAAAATGGGTCTTTTATTCAAATTTAAAGCCAAACTATTTTTTGCACTTAGTTCGTATTTTGACTTACCGGACCCCAAATCAAAGTCCGATTAACTCCTAAATATTTTTGGACTAGCCCATATCTCTTATCTCAATTTTTAGAATAATTAGTGTTTTAATTTATTAGCCTATTCTCTTAATACTCGGTCTAAAAATTGACTCAGTCCGTTTATGGACCGGGTCCGATCCATTTTCAAAAGAAATAAGGAAACCCTAAAAAGGGTTCCCCTTCATTTCTTCTTGGGATCTTCCGCCTCTTTCTCCTTCTTCTTCACATCGTCGCCTCTCCACCTCCATCTCCGCCGCGCTCACCTCTCCACCACCTCCTTTTCACCATCCTCTCATCTTCCTCCCCTTTACCCCTAAACCCTAGCCGCCACCCCATCCTCTTTTGTTCCCACGTTACCCCCACTACTTTTCCGACATCATCACACCCACATCCATCATCTCCACTCACGCCCGACATCTCCACTCCTCACTGCCATTCCACTTCATCGTGTCGCTCCTCTGCCATACCTCTGACACCACGTGACCATCATCTCCACCACACCCATTGTCACGACCCAACCCCGTAGGCCGTGACTAGTGTCCGTGCTGGACACCCAAACGTACCCAATAATCCAAACCAGCAGACTAGCAGATTATATAAATATAAAAGTCAGTCGACATTACTAGTGTCATAGAGGAACATATATAACACATGGAAGCCGATAAGGCTATCACAAATCATAGCAACCCAAAACATATACAGAACCCACATGTATGTCTACAGACCTCTACAGAACATAACAGAAACATAAGACAGGACAGGGCCCCGTCGTACCCATGAATAGCGTACATATATCCAACAGCAGCAGACTGTACCAGAGTATAGGCTCTGGACAAAAGAGCGCTCCAGAATAGCAGAATAGGTGCCCTAGGCAGGTGGGTCAGCAAATCTGTAGTCTGTACCTGCGCGGCATGAAAACGCAGCCCCCGAAGAAAGGGGGTCAGTACGAAATATGTACTGAGTATGTAAAGCATGGAACATAGTAAACAAAGTCATAATCGGAACAGGAGGTACAGAAAAATGAACGGAATATCCAGATTAGCAAAATGCTGATCATAAAGCATAAATAGTACTTACAGGAAACGTATGTCATACCTGGTCCCATTACGGAACAAAATCATAACCGGAACAGAACGTACAGAAATGTGAGTGAGATGTCCAGAGTATCAAATGCATATTTTCAAAACATGAAGAGTATGTACAAAAACATATGCCATATCATATCCGGCCCCTGCCAAGGGACTCGGCAGACAGAACGTGGTCACCCCCCGACACTGGTGCCACAACACATAAGGATCAGAAAAGGGGAATAACCCCGTAACATAGCATATCATATCAGATGGCCATATCAGATCATATCAGAACAAGCGTACATGGCACAGCATACTCCACAAACCCATGTACGCGTATACCTGCCCCCTCACATCGAGGCACGGCGAACAATGCAAAGGATCACGCTTGACAACATATCCTGGCCCGGGCTCAGTGGGGGAAACATTGAGGCATCCACGAACGGAGTAGTGAGAAACTAAATGCACTAAAAATACCATAAATATATTTCCAGAGACTCAATGAGGCATATCGAATGTCAAATCAAATCAATGAAATCGGACGGAAACATAGTAAGTAAATTTAGATGTCATAACGGGTTACGGAGGCATAATCTATCCGAGATCGTTTTCAAGATTCAAAACAATTTATAAGACTTAATGAAATATTTAAAATAGTTTTTATTTAGTAGATAAATGAGTAGTTAGAGTATCTCTAACGAAAACGCTCGAAGACAAGTCATAGACACATAAAGGGTAAAATTGGAAATAGTGGGCCCACCTCGGAACCAATGAAGCGGTGGGCTCAAATTACGTATTTTTAAGCTTATGGGGTCACCTACAAAGGTTCTAGGACATTCCATAACTTCCTAAGCAATTTGGGAAAAAATTTCATAATTTTTCATCAAAGCATACTTAAGGAATTCAATTCTATTGAATGAAAAAGAGACGATTTCAAACGCGGATTCCGATGGACAGAATATTCCCCGAGGCGTAAATCCAAGCCTAGTACATCTAGGACATGCCAAGAGAAGAATCGGGATAGCTTTACATACCTTTCTTGCCCTTTACGCTTGCCAAAACTCAAATCCCGTTTCGTCCAAAACCTACAAATGGTCACATTTACCAATTTACTATTCATAAGACTTAAAATTTCAACCTTAACCAATTCTTGTCTATAAAAATTTGAGCAGCATCTCCCCTATATATATATCATCCCCGAGGTTAAAACTCGGCTAAAACAACAACAACCATACCAACAACAATATATACAACATCAATAATCGACTAGGAACGCATTCTAGCGTAAATAGTCTTATTTTCCAAATAATGCGACAATTCCAAATCCAACTTTGCACTTACAACCCGATATCAATATTTTCATATTCACATACTAATATAAGACCATTCAAACATAAACCAAAAGTATTCCAAGCTATATATTCAATATTCAACAATTCCATCAACTTCCATATTCAATCCAAAATTCTTATATATGCAACAAAACCATTCCAACACATTTTCTACTTACTAATTCATCTCCAACAACAATCTACCACACGGCCAACATGGCTTCTTTCCAATTTCATCCAATTTTCATTCAACTTCCATTTCCAATACAAATTCCACAATAACCACAACTAGTATACAACTTAAAATTCAACTCATATATGTATACAACATATATACACCCATGGCTACATATATAATATATATACATACCCACTTTGCAAACTTTCATATTTTCATAAATTCTACTCATTTCTACATACTACAACACAAACAAACCTTCATAACATAAGAAAAAAAGAATTGATTCTTACCTTGTTTTTATGAAAGTAGCAAATCCTTCAACATCTTATTGTTCCCATGCTCCTCTAACTCCAAACAAAATTATATTCGTGATTATGCGTTGCCCGGACTTCGATTAGTACTTCGTAGCTTGAAATTTCACTCACAATCCTCACTTTTATGTGAGATTTAGGCCCCTTTTTGTTGCTGAATTTTCTGGAAAATTTGAGAAGTTTTTAGATGATAAAAATGGGGTTTTGCCCCTTTTTATAAGGGCTGAAACTGCGTCACTGTAGCTACAGTACTGTAGCAGTGCTGTAGCATACTGTAGCAGTGCTGTTTCTGCGCGACAGTTCAGTTTGTAGCGTCTATAATTCTCTACTCCGACGTCCTATCGATGAGTGGTTTGTTGAATAATAAACTAGACTTGACGAACTTCATTTTAGGCTTTTGAAACGCCTTAAAACTCCAAATATGCATAGAGATATACCCCTCCAAAGTTGACTAAAAATTTGTCCGGCATTTCTCAAATTTTCGTCGAACTTATTTTCTTCAACTTGCTCGATCTCAAAATATTCCGAAACCCTCCATACATGATATTTATCACTTATTATACATGATAATGACCATATTCTTGTGTTTTAAAATACTCTTTCCCGATGACGACTTACAAGATCATAATCATCCATTATTTAAACAATATACTTAATAATGCCTCATTCCTCATACTCAAAAGTTGTTTTAACTAGTCGTAATTCGACATTCTTACATTCAAATTTAACAGTGTTTCTTCGAAGTACGGGGTGTAACATTCTCCCCCCCTTTAAAAACATTCGTCCTCGAATGTTGAGGTAGAGTTCTCCCCGAGGTAGATATCAATGTTTTTTCCCGTATTTATCAGTATTTACTTTACTTACTTTCAGTATTGCTTGCCCGGTAAAACTGAACTTATCCAAACTATGCAATCCATTCTTCTTCTTTTGTAGCCAAGATTTACGCCTGTACTCAAGGTCATCCCTTTTTCTTGTTATTTGTCTGTCCACTAACTCTCCATGCTTTATCGCTTCAGTCGTCTCTTTAGTCTGTCGTCTCTTCAGTCTTCGTCGTTATATCCTTGTATGCCCCTTTCATTTCGTGCTTACCACACACCCTTATCCAATTTTGATCTCATTCTTTCATTCGTCTCTTGTGGCTGAATCTTTGGGATTTCATACATATTTCCCAGGGGGGTCACCCATCCTCCCACCTTAGCACGCTTAACCTCGAAAACTTCAATACATTTAGGTGCGTTAAGGCCGGTATAATCACGTCAACTGCCCCGCGCGACCTTGGTCACGTAATTTAAGGAAAATTGGGGTCTTAACAACTTTCAAAACGCCCTCGTAGGGGGTCCCACCCAGACTTAGAGGGGATTCTTTTACTTTTCTAACTATATAGTTATCGTATCGCCCCTGTAAATCCTCAATATTCACCTCCATGTGTGTATATATGTAATTTTAGACAGCTCACGAGTTTAAGTTTTTATTCCACAGATCCCATCTCCAATCAGTCGATGAAAACTGATATAATGTTACTGTGAGGCATCTTCCGACTACCAGCAAAAGAAAACTAGAATCCGACGAACTTCGCGGAATCTGTTAGTACTTAATTCACATAATTACCTCCATATTTGTATATATATATATATTTGAGTCGTAAGCGGACCACTCAATCCTCAACTGCCTGTCATACACTTTGTATTCTTCCAATTAGAGGAAACTTAACCGTTGGGCATCTTTGCCCTTCCACATATTTTTGCCCCTCAACCTAGGCTGTTCTAAAGCAAAATGGGGTTGGAACATATTTCCGGTCCGTTTAAATAAATTGAGAATTTGCTACTCATATATGATTTCTCGAGATAAAATTTTTCCAAATAGGGATAATGCTTCTTACAAATGACATGGAGGGTATCTCTTAAACTTTAATCCAACATAATAGATTTACCCTACGGTATCGATCTTCAAGACACGTTAAGAATTTATATCTCATTTCCTCTCCGTATTTCTAGAAAAAATTGGGCAGAGGTTCCTCTGTATTTCTTACTATCCCAAAACCTGTACACAGGAAATACCAACCATGCCTCACAGGGCCAACACATATACGTATATACATATCGTATCATATCGCCTCATAGCCACACGGGGCTAATAATTTCAAATAAAAGTATAAAGATGCTGAGGCTTACCTCACATGCCCAACTCAAACTGCACCTACTACACTTTCCTGCTTATTTTTTTTTTCTTTTCAATCTTCAGCTTCATGTTTCAATCGTATTTCAAACACCTTACCCAGCATAAATCTTTCATGCCATTACTTACCTGTGTACTGTGTAGCTTCCAATATCATCAGTCGCTGTCTTACGTCGATACCGTTCTGCAGCTGCAATCAAGGGTTAGTAAAAAAAAAGGGGTTCATTTCCTATAGCTGGCTCTATCGCACGATCTAAGATTCAAAGAAAAGTAACACCCTAAATGTCCTGTAGCCTCCTGTTTATAGATATGGTGCACAACACACCGATAAACAAGACTCTACTAGACACGGTCTGTAGACATTCCGAGGACGAACTGCTCTGATACCACTTTTGTCACGACCCAACCCCGTAGGCCGTGACTAGTGTCCGTGCTGGACACCCAAACGTACCCAATAATCCAAACCAGCAGACTAGCAGATTATATAAATATAAAAGTCAGTCGACATTACTAGTGTCATAGAGGAACATATATAACACATGGAAGCCGATAAGGCTATCACAAATCATAGCAACCCAAAACATATACAGAACCCACATGTATGTCTACAGACCTCTACAGAACATAACAGAAACATAAGACAGGACAGGGCCCCGTCGTACCCATGAATAGCGTACATATATCCAACAGCAGCAGACTGTACCAGAGTATAGGCTCTGGACAAAAGAGCGCTCCAGAATAGCAGAATAGGTGTCCTAGGCAGGTGGGTCAGCAAATCTGTAGTCTGTACCTGCGCGGCATGAAAACGCAGCCCCCGAAGAAAGGGGGTCAGTACGAAATATGTACTGAGTATGTAAAGCATGGAACATAGTAAACAAAGTCATAATCGGAACAGGAGGTACAGAAAAATGAACGGAATATCCAGATTAGCAAAATGCTGATCATAAAGCATAAATAGTACTTACAGGAAACGTATGTCATACCTGGTCCCATTACGGAACAAAATCATAACCGGAACAGAACGTACAGAAATGTGAGTGAGATGTCCAGAGTATCAAATGCATATTTTCAAAACATGAAGAGTATGTACAAAAACATATGCCATATCATATCCGGCCCCTGCCAAGGGACTCGGCAGACAGAACGTGGTCACCCCCCGACACTGGTGCCACAACACATAAGGATCAGAAAAGGGGAATAACCCCGTAACATAGCATATCATATCAGATGGCCATATCAGATCATATCAGAACAAGCGTACATGGCACAGCATACTCCACAAACCCATGTACGCGTATACCTGCCCCCTCACATCGAGGCACGGCGAACAATGCAAAGGATCACGCTTGACAACATATCCTGGCCCGGGCTCAGTGGGGGAAACATTGAGGCATCCACGAACGGAGTAGTGAGAAACTAAATGCACTAAAAATACCATAAATATATTTCCAGAGACTCAATGAGGCATATCGAATGTCAAATCAAATCAATGAAATCGGACGGAAACATAGTAAGTAAATTTAGATGTCATAACGGGTTACGGAGGCATAATCTATCCGAGATCGTTTTCAAGATTCAAAACAATTTATAAGACTTAATGAAATATTTAAAATAGTTTTTATTTAGTAGATAAATGAGTAGTTAGAGTATCTCTAACGAAAACGCTCGAAGACAAGTCATAGACACATAAAGGGTAAAATTGGAAATAGTGGGCCCACCTCGGAACCAATGAAGCGGTGGGCTCAAATTACGTATTTTTAAGCTTATGGGGTCACCTACAAAGGTTCTAGGACATTCCATAACTTCCTAAGCAATTTGGGAAAAAATTTCATAATTTTTCATCAAAGCATACTTAAGGAATTCAATTCTATTGAATGAAAAAGAGACGATTTCAAACGCGGATTCCGATGGACAGAATATTCCCCGAGGCGTAAATCCAAGCCTAGTACATCTAGGACATGCCAAGAGAAGAATCGGGATAGCTTTACATACCTTTCTTGCCCTTTACGCTTGCCAAAACTCAAATCCCGTTTCGTCCAAAACCTACAAATGGTCACATTTACCAATTTACTATTCATAAGACTTAAAATTTCAACCTTAACCAATTCTTGTCTATAAAAATTTGAGCAGCATCTCCCCTATATATATATCATCCCCGAGGTTAAAACTCGGCTAAAACAACAACAACCATACCAACAACAATATATACAACATCAATAATCGACTAGGAACGCATTCTAGCGTAAATAGTCTTATTTTCCAAATAATGCGACAATTCCAAATCCAACTTTGCACTTACAACCCGATATCAATATTTTCATATTCACATACTAATATAAGACCATTCAAACATAAACCAAAAGTATTCCAAGCTATATATTCAATATTCAACAATTCCATCAACTTCCATATTCAATCCAAAATTCTTATATATGCAACAAAACCATTCCAACACATTTTCTACTTACTAATTCATCTCCAACAACAATCTACCACACGGCCAACATGGCTTCTTTCCAATTTCATCCAATTTTCATTCAACTTCCATTTCCAATACAAATTCCACAATAACCACAACTAGTATACAACTTAAAATTCAACTCATATATGTATACAACATATATACACCCATGGCTACATATATAATATATATACATACCCACTTTGCAAACTTTCATATTTTCATAAATTCTACTCATTTCTACATACTACAACACAAACAAACCTTCATAACATAAGAAAAAAAGAATTGATTCTTACCTTGTTTTTATGAAAGTAGCAAATCCTTCAACATCTTATTGTTCCCATGCTCCTCTAACTCCAAACAAAATTATATTCGTGATTATGCGTTGCCCGGACTTCGATTAGTACTTCGTAGCTTGAAATTTCACTCACAATCCTCACTTTTATGTGAGATTTAGGCCCCTTTTTGTTGCTGAATTTTCTGGAAAATTTGAGAAGTTTTTAGATGATAAAAATGGGGTTTTGCCCCTTTTTATAAGGGCTGAAACTGCGTCACTGTAGCTACAGTACTGTAGCAGTGCTGTAGCGTACTGTAGCAGTGCTGTTTCTGCGCGACAGTTCAGTTTGTAGCGTCTATAATTCTCTACTCCGACGTCCTATCGATGAGTGGTTTGTTGAATCATAAACTAGACTTGACGAACTTCATTTTAGGCTTTTGAAACGCCTTAAAACTCCAAATATGCATAGAGATATACCCCTCCAAAGTTGACTAAAAATTTGTCCGGCATTTCTCAAATTTTCGTCGAACTTATTTTCTTCAACTTGCTCG
Source organism: Lycium barbarum (assembly GCF_019175385.1). Taxonomy (NCBI): domain Eukaryota; kingdom Viridiplantae; phylum Streptophyta; class Magnoliopsida; order Solanales; family Solanaceae; genus Lycium; species Lycium barbarum. Next base: position 142,443,601 of record NC_083339.1, read on the forward strand.
ATCTCAAAATATTCCGAAACCCTCCATACATGATATTTATCACTTATTATACATGATAATGACCATATTCTTGTGTTTTAAAATACTCTTTCCCGATGACGACTTACAAGATCATAATCATCCATTATTTAAACAATATACTTAATAATGCCTCATTCCTCATACTCAAAAGTTGTTTTAACTAGTCGTAACTCGACATTCTTACATTCAAATTTAACAGTGTTTCTTCGAAGTACGGGGTGTAACACCCATACCCCCACGTGCTCTGACATCACCACGTTACTTCTCCCTCTGTTCCTTTCGCCATTTTTGTCTTGAACCCAAAACCCTATAAAATGGGGTTGATTCATCGATAAAAGGGAGGATTTTTGGGAGGTTCATGAAATTACCTTCAAGAAACAGAGAAAAATTCGAACTAAGTAGGAGTCGCAACAAATCCCTTAAAAGTTATATCCTTTAACCGCCCATAACCCCCATAAAATTCGAGTTCGATTAATAGTTTTTTATCTGGTTTTGTTATCAAGTCAAAATATCGAATCAATTTTGTTGTCGTTTATCTTGGTATTATTGCGAATCCGAGCATCGCAAGTTCGAATTTGATAGTGTTCGAAGTAGATCAAAGACTCGGGGCCTCACTTCGCTGCACCCGAAGAAGGTAAATCCCATTCCTTTCCTTTTAATTTTGTATGTTTATGTGTTTGTATGGTTTAGTTAGATGTTCGGCTTAGCTGTAGTAGTAGATGAGTCATTATTACATTTTAGCTTAATTTATATATGTTGTCGGATGTTGTTGTTCATTAGGTTCAAGATGTTCGGCTTATTTGAACATAGTTGGTTTGCATACTGAAAATTCAATCTGGTAAATTGTATGGGTTTATTTGGAGTCTCATTCCTAGTTAATCTGGTTAATGACCAGTCTGAGCGCATATAATCTTTCCGTTGTTTATAGTTGTGCATGTTAGCTTAATCAAGTTAAACCTAATCAAAATAAGACCTGGTCAATCTAATACAAATTGGCTAAATAGTCTTTAAAGGAATACAAATATTTAAAACCAATTCTGTCCCTTTTTCTTTTGGATTCTATATTTGAAAGAAAGAAGTTTCAATTTGGTTGAGGTTGCTGTTTCCCTACTATGATTTTGACACTCCCCTGCCTTGAATGAAATTTACTTGCCTGGTTCTTTTTCACGTATGATGCTATCTCCCTGTTGTTTGTATGAAATCAATTAGGTGCTCTCTTCCCTTAGTATGTAAGTCACCTTCCCTTAGTTAAATTTAATAACTGCTCGAGTGTTTCAGACTACTTATGTGATCTGTTTGGCTAGTCATATCTTGTTTCCTGTCTGTAGCTGTATAGGTTGCATCATACATGTTTAAGTTTAGATTAATCCTGTTTATAGTCCTGCACTTGTTCAGCCCCATATTAGATATCAATTCGGGTAGTCATATGCTAGTTAGGTCTATATTGCTTCTATATTCTTCATTTGGTTAGTTCTACATATTAGTTAGTAGTTTGCTAATTATGTGCATATGTTTTCCTTTTGATTGTTCTGCAGTGGTTCATTTTGTTTTGTTTGGGGGTTAGCCATATGCTATTTAGCTTATGGCAGATCAAGTATGGTGTGCCTGCTCCACAATGATTGGTTATAGATTAGTTCAGTTGCTTAATTGTGTCATATTTGTCTAGCTCTGGCTAGCGGGGCATTAGATTATCCCCCCCTGTGGTTTTACTTGGACTGCATAAGACACCTCAGCCTGTTTGAGGGTCTTGTATGAATGATTCTGCATGATCTCCGCAAATGCCATACCTGTTGATCTCCTCTATTGTATTATGCTATGTCTTGAAGCTGGTTTACCTTATGTTTATGTGTCCTTATATTTTTCCATGTACACTTGATTTAATACTGTAAGGAATTGTGCTATTTTCAGCAGTCTTCATTTAGTTTTGAGCTGGAAACTGTTCTGAGTTTGTTTAGACTGAATGATAGGTCTTGATCCCTCAACAAACATTCCTTATTTGTTTTCTTATGCTAATTTGAAGATATATAGGGAAGAAAGCTTAATCTTAAATGATCCTAATTTGCCAAGGATGTACTAGTGAACTTGTTTGAAATATGTGTTGGCCTGTAATATATTGGTATTGGCCGTAGCTGCTTAGTTTATATAGGTGTTTGTTTGAGCAGACCATATTGTTTGTTTGTTGTTGTTGTTGTGTTTTGGGTTTGTTCATTTTATTTTCCAACTGATCCAGCCCACCTAAATGTAAAGTATGGATCCTCATGTTTTAACTTTGTGTGAGAAAAGTTGGTGCTATACACTGCTGTTAATCATTTTTTTGATGATTTGATCATGTTTTATGTGTTATCTATGGTCTGATCTTCCCCAGTTGAATATAATTGTGTTGTCTAGTATGTGGGATCAAGCATACTCACTCAGGCTTATGTTTCAGATTTAATTCATCAATGTTTTAATATGTGCTGTGTGTGCATTACAATGTGTAATATGTGCTATGTGTGCTCACTCAGGTTGCATCTTTGAAACTAAAATGGCATGCTTAATAAGATGTAAAGCTATCTATGCCGTGAGGCTTAATTCATTTGGTTCATTGATTGGTTCCGCAATAAGGATGCCAAAATGTGTTTAAGTATTGGGGTCTGTGCCAATATCATGCCCCGAACTATTATTAGGACTTTGTGTTATGGTTATGTCATCCTTATCTGTTATCCTATCTACTGAGTTCCTCATTAAGCTATGTTAGTCTTTTACATTGGCTATGCATCCTTCGCCCAGATGGTTTCATGTCACCTGTTTGTTATTTGCATGTTTGATTTCTCTATGCTACGTAGCTTAACGCCTTTGGCCATTGCATCATGACTGCCTCTTGTATGGGATCTTGTTTCAACAGCATAACATAACACTAGTGGCCGCTGGCTGTTTTTCTTCAGTTATTACCAATTCATGTCTTGTGGGAAGTCTACATCAGGTGCTTGTTTAAATCATATATATGTGCCTGAGCTGCAATTGCTTCTCCACAAATTACAATGTCTTGTCTGTAAGGATGTGTACACAAAGGGGCTTTGGTTCTGTATATGTAATAATTGATTTGCATTTGACATGGATACCCTATCTTGCATGCCCCATTTTGACTAGCCTGTTACTGTTTCTTTAGAATTTGCCATTTCATGACTTGTTCTGTTGCTGGGAAATCCTTGTTGGCATCACTTTGAATTCATAAGATTATCCCGGTGGTCTAACTAGCACCTGCAGTCATGTAAAAGTGTTAGGATCTGGGTATTAACGTTAATATATGGCTATATACCTTTATTTGGCTGGGTACCTTTTTTTATTATCCGAGCATGGTCCCTATAGAAATTTAGGAATAATTATAGTATAAAGGGAAAGGGCTTGACCAATCAGATTAAAAAATAAGCCCTGGGACCTATCTAAAAGTTGAAACACATATAGGATGCATGTTAGGCTATCAAAAAAGGGAAGGTATACCTGAGATATACTTAAAATATACATAGAATATACACAATCTTACCAATTTGTTTTTGATTTTATATTCTACATGTTTAACTTTATCCATTGATTAGATACTAATCCTTTCCTTTTCATTTTATGCATGACCACCGTATACGAGTCCGAGAGACTCGTCCTCCTCCGCATTTGGTGTTGGGCCAAAAGCCCAACGTAATCTCTCTCCCGTGTCAATCCATCCACAACAAAATAAAAAGGAATTTCTGGGCTAAGCCCAGTAGCGACAGCAGCAAACAGACCGTAGCAGAACAAAATGGGCTGAGCCCATTTAAATTATCTACTCCTCTATTCATTTTCTGTGCATTTAATTGTATTATGCAACTAACTCTTAGTTTGTTTCGTTTTCTCAGCTTAGATAAATCCTAATAAATTAGCACGTTTAGTTTTAGTAACAGGTAGCTAGTTAATGAGGACTAACAATCAATCCCATAATTTTTATTCCCAATCTTCTTTTCATGATAAGACTATTTATGATGCCTAATATTTATTTATTTGGAATAATTGATTTGCAAGATGTCATGACTATATATTTTAAGTAAAAAGAATCATATTTTATTTCCGTTATCTTAATTCCAAATAATACGATTTATTCAAAGTACAAAATTGCCAAATCTCTTATCAACAGCTATTATTTATGGGAATATTATCATATTTATAAATCTTATATTAAACAGCATTTTATTTTAAAGTTTAGTCACATTTATAAATCTTCTTTAAATGGCATTTTTTTATCTTAACAATGCTTATAAGTTTATTTCATGCAAAATTATTACATTTTCTATAAACCTTATTAAATATTATCTTTTATTTAAGGCTTCATCGATATTTTCAATTCATCGATATTTTCAAGTCACATTTAAACTTTTAGAATCTTCTCTTATATAAGTTATTATGTTTTTTTTACGAATATTATTTTTTAACAGCACGATTATACTTTCGCCTAAAATCTTAATAACATTCATAAATCGTATTAAAAAATGGCCTTTAAAGTTCTCCTTTTATACAAATCAGTACATCTTTTTTGTAAATCTTATTTTAACATTATTTTCCTTCAAAACTTTAGCCATATTAAACCATTTTTATAAAATTTAAGCACTGTATTAAATTTAATTAATTAACTTAAGTTTGGTCGGATAACCGTAAGTTAACGGATCCTAAAGGATGCCTAATCCCTTCCCTTTAGGATAATATAGAGCCCTTACCTAGAATCACACTGGTTAAGCAGACTATTAACAGAGGTTTAGTTTCAACTTTACCTTAGTTAACATTTAGATGTCCTAATTCATCGTTAAATTAATTAGGTGGCGACTCCTTAAAACAAATAAACGGGAATCACCAATACGTCATACTCCCTAAATCAACCCGGGTTAAAATGGGGTGTGACAACTTTTACCCGAATAGACATAATTTTCTATGAAATCTTGACTTGTGAATTTTATTTTTATACTCCCTTGAGATTCAAGCCCAGAATTTCACGATATTTTCTGCTACTTAAATTGCCGAACGGCAAATATTAAAGACCCTCCCCGAAATAGGGTATTTGTGCGAATGGCCCTGTAAAACGTGGTTGTTTGTCCATTTAGCCCTATTGAGATTCAAGCATTGGGCCTCATGATTTGAAGCTGCAAGCCTACAAACATTTATCCCGTTTGCTTGACCATCAATATATCCTCATTGAATACCACACGTAATTGGGGCAATTTGCAGGATTGGCCTTCGGTGGGGATGGTCTTTTATTCCCTCCGTCTCATAATAAGTGTTAGTTTAGCTAAAAATATGCATATTAAGAAATCAATAATATAATATAAAGTTTATCAAATTAACTTTAAATAATAAAAATAAATTACTTTTTCCTTTTGATTAGAACATAAACAAGTAGTAAACCTTTTGACATTGAAAATCCAATAATACCAAGTTTCTATGTGACTTCTCCAATCATCATTTAGATGTTACTTTAACTTGTCACTTTTTGTCTTAGGATAGAATTGGAAAAAACTAGTCAATTTGTGTCTTGGTTTCCAAGGGTGACACATATTATGGGATAATTTTTTTTTGCTAAGATGACATTTATTATAGACGGAGGGAGTAATCTTTAATTTTTTCCCTTCTTAAAACTTATTTAATTTCAGGTTTGAATCCTTGTTCAGTCAAAAATTAAAAAAAAAAAATTGCAAGGCAGAGTCGTAAGAGTTTTGGGCAAAATTCGATCTTGCGAATCCAAACCTTTGCCTTACTAAATTCCTTTTTTTTTTTACTGAGCTGAAATTTAAATCCAAAACTTCGAGATATTAAGCGATGGTCAAAAATTAAAGACCACCAATTTGAGGGACAAAAATTTAAAACCAGGACGACAATCCGCGCAAAAAAATTATTTGAAATTCCGCTCGGCCTTCTCTCACCCGACAAGTTAAAAAAACATGTCCCCTGTTCCCCCATATAAGTTTCCATCTCTCTCCCCCTCTGGAAAATCGAGGTCGGAACCAAAATGCTCAAAAAAAAATATTTTGAACCAAAATACCCCAACAAAAAAAAATGTTACCAAAATACCTTTAGCGCAGTAATTTACTTGCGCTAAAGCAGTTAACGGGGACGACTTCGTTAACTACTATAGCGCAGTAATTTACTGCGCTATAGTGTCCCTCCCATTTTTTTCCGGCCCTTTTGGTTAACCATTCTCCCATTACACTTTTTAACGTACTTTGACCATAGATTAATCATGTTTCGGGACCCCCAAACTTCAATATTTTATATAGAACCCTACTTATTTTTGTGCGATTAATAAGGTAGGATCAATACATCAAGGATACACAAAAGTTCGGATGGCCGTTTTAGTGGTTGAAAAGTGGTCGAACGCCATTTTCGTTTGAAGGCTCGGTAACATTAGCTTGAAGTTCTTTGCGAATACTTAAACTTGTTCATTAATAATTAATCAAAAGTTAGTCAAAATGGCAGCATTCATACAAAAAAAAAAACTTAATTAAATTGCATCATTCATAACCTTGAGTAGATGAAAATACTTAACATACTAATATTCTTCAAAATAACAGCATGATCATAAATTAAACTTAAAACTAAAATTACAACATTCTTAATCATCATCAGAGTACAAGTCTTCAATGTCGTCCTCAGAAAAATATTGGCGGTTTCTTAAGACACATTTTTTTTTCAGTAGCATGTAAAATCTACATCGTCTTGCCAACATTCTGTTGTTTTCTTTTCTAATCCTTTGCACGGCAAGCTCGCAAGTTTCTGGACCTACTTGAGGCATGGTTAAGGAGTACCCTGTTGGGATTGGAGCGTTGAGATTTTCCAAGTCACGAACAAGACATTCTGATTCGGCAAGCCGATGTGACCATTCTCGGTGTAAACCGCAATACTATTCCCGTGGATCTGAATATTTCACACTGCAGAAATCATCCTTACGCTCTATAAGAAGGTGGGGATTTAGCTCATCTAGTTTGAAATCACTAGTATCGCTCGAAAAACTGCTATGATTTGAACTGTCATCATCACTGCTATTTGGTTCTTTTGGAAGGAGTAAAGACCAAGCTAAGTTTCTACTACTCGACATTAAATATGGTGTAGTCTAATAACAAACGAAAGGGCTACTTATATAGTTGCAAACCCCCAAGTACCCTCGGGGGAGGGGGGGGAGGGGGGGGGAGGGGAGGGGGACGGTCTTTATGACCCTACCTACTTACCTTATTGTAAGAAAAATATTAATCTTCATCGGACATTTTACAGTCCGAATCCCACTTGGATCTAAATCTTGTGCTACCATGTATACCATATTCTACCCTATGGTAACGTATTTACATCCGATTATTCTCTTCGCGAAAACGATTAAGAGCCAAATTAAACTCTTGTGGAGTTCCACGAGGCATTGACATAACACGTTTTTTCGGGCGTTTAAGCCCTACTGACGCTAACTTGTGCTCCAGTGCTGCAGTCTCCCTAACACGCCAATCCCACTCCTCTCTCAAGGCTGCGAATGGATGCTCCGTGGTAAGGAAACTGCTGAAAAGATTTGGACTATTTCAAAGTTCTACACAAAGCATACTTGTGATATGGGTGACCTCGCAGATGATCATTGCAATCTAGATACTAATTTGATTGCGCGTGTATTAGTTGGCGACATTAGAGAAAACCCAAGGTATCCTTTCGCCTAAGTTTATTTTTTTTTGGTGTTAATATAATGTTCCTCGTTGTTATATGCTGATATTTCAACTTTTTCAGGTTCCCTATTAAAGATTGTATTAGAGCCGTCCTGAAAGTATTTAGCAAAACTGTTACTAGGAGGAAGGCGTATCTTGGGCGTAGGCGTGCACATGAGTTAGTCTTCGGCAATTGAGAGGGCTCTTTCAAGACGTTGCCGAGATACATGGCGGCTCTACAACACTTCAATCATGGTACTGTTGTTGAATGGAAGCTTAAATCGAAACCTGGTGTGCCCGGTAATATTTTTGATTTTGTGTTTTGGGCCTTCAAACCATGCATTGATGGTTTTGCTCATTGTCGGCCTGTAATATCAATAGATGGAACACATGTGTACGAGAAGTATGACATAAAGCAGCTAATAGCAGTTGTAATGGATGCAAATGGAGCTATATTCCCTCTAGCTTTTGCAATTGCAGCTAATGAGAGCATTAGTACGTGGGGTATGTTTTTGGACTACTTAAGGCAACACGTTATTAAGGATCGCATGGGAACACGTTATTAATGTTTTTTAAGTTTTTTTCTTACTTTGATGATTATATTTTAAAAAGTTTGGGTTTCTTATTAATGAACAAGTTTAAGTATTTTCATCTACTCAAGGTTATAAATAATGCAATTTAATTAAGTTTTTTTTTTATGAATGCTGCCATTTTGACTAACTTTTGATTAATTATTAATGAACAAGTTTAAGTATTCGCAAAAAACTTCAAGCTAATGTCACCGAGCCTTCAAACGAAAATGGCGTTCGAGCATTTTTTCAACCACTAAAACGGCCATCCGAACTTTTGTGTATCCTTGATGTATTGATCCTACCTTATTAATCGCACAAAAATAAGTAGGGTTCTATATAAAATATTGAAGTTTCGGGATCCCGAAGCATGATTAATCTATGGTCAAAGTACGTTAAAAAGTGTAATGGAAGAAGGGTTAACCAAAAGGGCGGAAAAAAAAATGGGAGGGACACTATAGCGCAGTAAATTACTGCGCTAAAGGTATTTTGGTAATATTTTTTTTTTGTTGGGATATTTTGGTTCAAAATAATTTTTTTGGGGGCATTTTGGTTCCGGACTCTGGAAAATCGGAGTTGTAAGTTTCTATCTCTCTCTCTCGTTATCTCAATTTCCGAGTCGATTCGGAGTTAGTTAAATCAAGTACGTGCCATTCAATTGCACACTGCATCTCAGTTCTGCATGAAGAAACTTGTTCCAAGTGCTTAAGAGCCTGTTTGGATGGGCTTAAAATAAGCAGCTTATAAGATGGAAATAGCTTATAAGCCAAAAAAAAAAAAATTGAGGTAGGCTAACTTTTTTTTTTTTTTTGCTTATAAGCTGTTTTCAGCTTATAAGCTGCTTTAGATAAGTTAAGCCAAAAGGACCCAATTATTTTTTTGGGCTTATTTTATGCACAAAATGACTTTAAGCTGACCAGCCAAACACTCAAAAAAACTGAAAACAGCTTATAGGCAACTTATAAGCCAAACCAAACGGGCTCTAAATGCGATAAGTAATTCAGTATCAGCCAATTTCAATAAGAATCCACCAATTATTTTGCATCTCATAAGTTCTAGGATTATCGATTTGCTGATTGCATTGTAGACGGCTTTTGTTTTGTTTATTGAAGAAGAATTATGGATAGAAATTGGTAAATCGTTGAATTAATTGTCTATTAAGCTAATTCACGAGCATCGACAGCATAACTACTATTTTACTGGTTTAGACCGCAACTGTTTTGTCTATTGAAGAATAATTATGGATAAAAATTGGTAAAAATCGTTTAATTTACTGATTAATCTAGTTCACAAGCATCAACAGCATAACCACTATTTTAATGATGATGAGAGGCATGATATATGGAATTCAGGGGAGGAGTCAGGAATTTCATCAAGGGTGTTCATATTTTAGGACAGGGGATGTGTGAGGAAAAAAAAATAGCGCAGGAAGAAAACGCACAGCCGGGATTCGAACTCACGTCCTCAGCGAGAATTTGCACACCCTTAGCCGCTAGGATATCCTTTTTTTCTATGTCAAGATTGTTCATTACTAGTATATATCCACAATGTTCTATATTTAATATAGGCATCCGATAATTTTTTCCGACGAAGGGTGTTCATATGACCACCTTGAATAGGCGTGGCTCCGCCCCTCATATGGATTTAAGTGATTCTAGTATTCTCTAGAAGCTTGACCTATATCAATTACTTAACCAAGGAATTTACTGTTCTTTTTCTTCATTTGTGCGATTCTGGTCATGAGTATTCTGCTGTTTAGGTGATCAATAATCCAAGCTTTAACTAAAGTTTGTGATGAATTTCTCATCATTTCTATATCGGCATCATTCATTGTTTGTTCTGACTAGTACTTCCGATCCATGCTTGTTCTGATTAGAAAGTGCTAGTGTTATCTATTTTAGTATGATTTGTTTGTTTTTGAGACGCATTATATATTTGACATTTGATAGAACATTACATGGCGTCACTTTGCTTTCATATTCGTTTTTTGTTTTCGAAGTCTCTTATGCGTCGAATATTGTCTAGTTGTTGCTAGTACAGATCCACAATGGAACTAGTAGTTGCTGGTGTCACAAATAAGCGCCCGAAACTTTCTGTATGTCACCAATCTTTTATATTTTTCCTGATAGAAGTTTATATTGCTGTTAGGTGGAGGATAACGAAACCACACAGACTGATAGTGAAATTGCGAAGGCTGTAGAAGAGGAAACTGCGGTTGCCACATTGGCATCTGAACAGGTGAAGCTGGAGATTGCTAATATTCATGAAAAGATCGAGCGTTTCACTAACCTGGTATGATTTAGATTCTTAATTTATTATAACTCGACAAATAACTACAATACTGACATAAGAAAGGAAGAAGAGACAGTTGAGCAAAATCAAGCAAATAATGGACTTGATGTTGTGAATAACAGTGGTTGTTGTTTAAGTTTTGCGATTATGCATGTGTGTATTGGTTGACACAATTCTTATTGACATCCTGCGAAGGTCTCTGAACTGCTGGAATCAGGGAAGTCTATGCTGAAGGACCTGAGTAATGAGTTTGAAGAACGAATAATTCTGTAAGTGTTGAAGTGGAATATTAATTGGAGTACTTAATTAGGACAAGGTTAGCTACACATGCTGAAGCATATTTGTTTGCAGATTACACAAGGAACAGATGGAAAAGTGGCAAGAAGAGATTAAGGAACTGCGCTTGCTCGATATTTCAAATGAGGAGGCTGATGCTCTTCTGCGAGATGCTAAATATCTACTTCAAAATGTCTGCGATGAATCCTGAGCTATTTGCACTATGCTAAAACTTCTCAAGAGGTAGCAGTCACAGTAGCTTGGTAATTGACTTTTCTGCATTTCTAGTGTTTTTGTCACCTAGCTTGGTACTTCTGTTCTCACAAAAAGAAAAAAAGACAGCCTCACATTCCCAAAAAGAGGAGCAAACTAATAGCTTTTGTAGGACTGCTTTACATCTATTGCTAAGTGGTGTAAAGCTGCTTAGTATTTCCCCCCACAAACTTTATACTACTCCCTATTTTTCTGACTGAGAAGACGTGTATAATAGATATCACAAATTGGGTACGATGCTTTTGGTGCAAGAAATCTACTGAATTTCTTAATGCACTTCATTTGTTTTACTTTTACTTTTATTTTCATTGTTTTCATTTTCATAATTGCTTTGATTTGTTTGCCCGTATCTGACCTTTCTTATGCTTTTTCTTGAGCTGAGGGTCTTCCGAAAATAGCCTCCCTACCTAAGGTGGGGTAAGGTCTGCGTACACTCTACTCTCCCCAGACCCCACGTTGTGGGATTCACTGGGTATGTTGTTGATGATGATGATGATGACTTCATTTGTTATTTTGCGCTCTAATCTATTGTTCCTTTAGCTATGTCTGATGTGAGCCTGCTTCATAAGATCTTCATAGCAAGCTGGTAGTCTTCTTAATTTTTCATTCATCTATTACTTTAATCGCCTTATGTGATTTTATATGATCCAAGGCACTAAGCAGCTCTCTCACAGATACACATATAAGTGATTTTCTCTATGCTCTCAGGTAGAAAGAAGAGTGGGGTTATAAGTACCTTTTATCTGTTTGAGATTCAAGATCTGTGATTTCATCTTCTTAAAATCATGTGAAAACAAATGAATCTTATGCCACGGAGGCCTGACATCGGTAGAAAAACAGAGAAAAAACTGTAAGCAGAAAATAGAGATGGATATTATTCTCTGATTCCAGTGAGCATATAAAATTGTCAGTTCCAATTCTCATAGCATTTGCTTTTGATCTTCTCAATAAGTTGTGAAACATGGATAAGACTGATCTAATCATCCAGTCAAAATTACACAAACACGAGAAGAAAAAGGATTAAACAAGGATGTCAAGGAAGCAATTGAAGTAAAAGAGGAAAACTGAGATAAACTCTTCTAAGAGGATCATAACCATCTAATATTCTGTAGCAGGTCATATTTGTTGAAAATCTTACGGAAAATACTTCAACACAAACACGTGTAGGGGTTTTTCTTCATCACGAACACTTGTAGGAACTTCTTTTACACTTAAGGAAAATGCTTGATCACGAACAATTGTACAGAATTCTTCGTAGCTTGAGGCATGCCAATGACACTGTCCGATATTTCACCCGATATGGATGTATCCCCCGGGATTCAACAAGCTCTTCTAGTACAAAACTACGAGCCAGAATCTAACAAAGATTTATCTCATAAGAGCCCAATAATACATAATGAGAAGAAGTCCTTTTTTTCACACCTCTAAGATGAACCAATAATATATAATATATATCAACATAGAACTTCTAATATATGGACAAAGTACTTGACAGTTTGGTTGGACACGTTGGCATCTTTTTGCCGGACTAAAATAGTTTTATAATCTTATTAGTGAAGTAAAAAGGACCATAAAAGTAATTTGTCAAATGACCATATTTAATTTATAAACCGTTTGGAAACGGACAAATGTTTTCCAATTATGAAATGCTACCATTAAGGCTAATAAAGTATAATTAAGTCTTTTGTATTAAAGCCAATAAAAACATTAGAAATAGTCCTATTATTTTTGAGATATTAGATAAAAATATTATTTTTCTAACAATCCCCCATATATCTCAAAAATAATAGAAGAAATAAAATAAGAAGTTTTGTTGGGCTTCACATCTGAGTACAATGCATCGAATTTGGTGTCCCGTAGACTATGAACCAGACCTAGATAAAATAAGATTAAACTTATAGAATAATTAGTGAAGTTTAGAACTTCTATGAACCAAAAATTCTTTTGTAAGTCTAGGGTCTTATTCTATCACATTATACTCGCACAATCTTTGTCGTTATCGCGGTTTTGCGCTAAGAGGCCATGCGCGTGTCCTGGTATTCATGAGTGCTCTAGAAATCCGTCACAATTTCATAGGAGCGGCATCACTCCACACTCATATAGGTCCACCCATCAAGTGTATTCTGCAGAGCAATACACCACATATAAAGGATATGGTAATGGATTAAGAGTTTATAGCTCAACCTCACTTTGCCTTGCAGATTTGCACTATATTCACACACCATAGAAAAGGACATAGTTTAATAGTGCACTTTTGATCAACTAATGACTTGTTATTACCCATATGAACCTAATTCATGGGATCTCCAATCACATAAGTTGGGTTACCATCATTGTTAATCTTCTCAAATGACAAAAGTCTCATTCCCCTCGATGTTTCTTTTAGTCTTGTGAATCGGCCAAATTCACCTCAGACTTCACACAATTATAAAAACTATCACATCTCACAATAGCGCTATTAAGAAATTATTTTCTCACACAACTAATGTTGTTTGGCAACCACAATATACATGTTGGTTTTATTCCAACCTCAATATTCACTAAGAAGTATCTTAACCTCATCACTAGCCAACTTCAAACCATAAACTCATATTTCACTATGGTCTACTTGGCTTATTTTCATATTAATTATTACACCCCCACAAAGGGTAAACACATACTCACTAGTGCATTTTGAGATCCACTTAGCATCATTGACTCTCTAGTACATCAAATATTAATTCACTATAACACTTATCCATCAGTTGGTTCTTTTCAAAATCATGTACCGAGAAAAGAAATAACACCATAATTTATTTATTTTTCAAAAACATTTTGAATAACAAAACCAACTGAAATATTATCACTTTTAAAACATTCTCTCAATCTCAAAATAACTCTAGTACGATATCATGACCCCCATAATTTCAACAATTTCAAAATAAGGACGTTCATGACTCATAACACCGTAACCCCCACATTTTCATATATTTCAGTCTAAAGAATATTCTTTCTATAATTTACGAGAAATATTTTCCCTCCAATTTGTTTCTTCTCCCAGTATCACCATAATAATTAAGTCATACTATCTCTTACTTATATATAATAAAATAATATAAAACGTACAGAGAGAGCACCCAACAAACATTTCTAATTTTCTCACTCTCTTAGTTTTAAACACAATCAGTTACAATTGAATTCAAATAGTCTGTCATGGTTTTCAAAAGCAACGTCTGAATTTTAATAGAATAATTATACAATTATGACACATTAATGTAATATTAAATTGTAAATCCACACATAATTTTTTTGAGATATAATTTTTTTTTTCATTCTAAGAACTTGAGTAGTTCTTGAATCACCAAAATGAATAAATCATTCTTCTTCTTCAACTTGGGTGTAGGACACAAAACTGTATTAGCAATTAGTAGCACCAATGTCTAACCACCAATCTCTCACATTAGCCACAAAAGATTCGCTCGAGAAATGACCACAATAAATATATCATCCGCTTAACCAAAATTATTTTTAATTAGCGGGATTATCATTCTCCGAATCTTTTCTACATTGATGAACATGATGACATAGTTCGTCACACACAAAATAATAATTATTCCCATCAAAACCTTCTTTATTAGTGTTGCAGAATCTGATCAATACCATATCATTTGACACATGAAGTTGATTTTGTCCAGCATCATTCTCATAAAAATATTAGGACCAAAGTAAAATTTCCATATAAATATCTCACATTTGTAGAAAAAGAAATTAGTCATAATTCAACATTTCTTCATCCAAATCATCAAGCAAGATAATTTTAAAGCCTAAATTAAATTTACCAAATCTCTTCAATGTGCAAAGAACACAACTTATACAAACACAGATCTCAAAGATAGGTCTACAAATTCTTGCACCATAATTAATCTATAAAGATAAACATCAATTTCAAGCCAACTTTTCATAAATTATCACAACATATAGATGCATATTATTATACATATCTTTGCACTCATCTTACCACCTCAAATATAGATTATCCACAAATATACAAATGGCTTGGACATTATTTAAGAACTACCTAAAATAATATAACAGCAACACAAATTCTTCACAAACCCAAAACCAATTCATTGTATTTAGCATTTTGTTGACCCAAATGACTAAGACAAAAAAAACATGATTAATTTCAGAGTCTACATTATCCAATATAAAAATGTTCACCACAAAATTTCAAACTCGTAGAACATCATGATAAACCCACTTATAATTTTTACACTAGAAATCTGCCCCACAACTCAATATTAAATCTTAGAGAAGATAATCACTAAAACTACTATCGAAGCACAACTTAAAAGTCTCAAATAAAAGTATAAATTAATCATATCAAAATCATTACTACTTTACTTTTAGATCATATATTTTCCATTATACTATAATTCAGAAACATACCTGTGTAACTTAGACAGATTGTACTAAGTTATTTTCTTTTAATTTTCCGTAAGAACATAGCATGAAATATCCTTAAGATTGTTGGAAATCTTACGGAAAATACTTCAACACGAACACGTGTAGGGGCTTTTCTTCATCACGAACACTTGTAGGAACTTCTTTTACACTTAAGGAAAATGCTTGATCACGAACAATTGTACAAAATTCTTCGTAGCTTGAGGCATGCCAATGACACTGTCCTTAAGGATATTTCAACTCATATGGATGTATCCCCCAGGATTCAACAAGCTCTTCTAGTACAAAACTAGGAGTCAGAATCTAACAAAGATTTATCTCATAAGAGCCCAATAATACATAATGAGAAGAAAGTCCTTTTTTTCACACCTCTAAGATGAACCAATAATATATAATATAATATATATCAACATAGAACTTCTAATATATGGACAGAGTAGTTGACAGTTTGGTTGGACACGTTGGCATCTTTTTGCCGGACTAAAATAGTTTTATAATCTTATTAGTGAAGTAAAAAGGACCATAAAAGCAATTTGTCAAATGACCATATTTAATTTATAAACCGTTTGGAAACGGACAAATGTTTTCCAATTATGAAATGCTACCATTAAGGCTAATAAAGTATAATTAAGTCTTTTGTATTAAAGCCAATAAAAACATTAGAAATAATCCTATTATTTTTGAGATATTAGATAAAAATATTATTTTTCTAACAATATTTACATAGAAATAAAACTTAAAGCCCTCCCAAATGGTAGAGCAAGAGAGATGATAGAACCTATATGATCAATATCGGCCTCTAGAAAACGAAAAAAAAAACTAATTTTGAGTCAATACTTCTAAGAGTCGCCGACAGAGATAGGTTGGCTGGAGATTAATCCAAGGCGTGATCTAGAGTGTTGTCTGGTCATGATGACCTCCCTTGCTAGAACCGGCCCGTCTATTACGTTTCTCTCAGACTCTTCCTGCTTAATCTTCTTGACTTGGCTATGCATAATATGATGTTGATGAGGATCACCTTCTTGGTTATGTTCAAAGAATCCGTCTTCTTTCTTTGCCATGTTGCTGTTCTTCTCCATATGAACTCGCAAAAAAAAGAGTCTTCGGTCTTTCTCTTAACGAAATTACTGAAATGGTCGCCTATTAATATAGATTTGGTGAGTTTGGCACCCAAACACAACCCCACAGGAGTTCCCCCCCCCCCCCCCCCCCCCCCTCATTTTTCCCTTTTATGGTTGGAAGTTTGGTCGTGATTCATGAGGTGTAAGGAGGGAAGTGATTCAGAAAATTGGGAACTTATTTGCCTGATTGGATAGATACAGAGTTTGATACTTGAGAACTTAGACAACTGTTTAAGACCATATCCATATGCATGAATTTCTGACCGAAAAAATCAAGTAATTTCAACCCTACGCGTTAGGTAATGCTACACGTGAAATATTAAAGCATTACTATCACAGGGAAGGTATGATCAGATTTCATACAATTTCAACTTCTAGATGCACACTCAAATGTGTGTTTTTAATGCTTTCTTTTTATTGAAGAACTGCTGAGAAAGACTTCTTATGACTCTTTCCCTTTCAGACAATAGAACACATTAACCTCCATCTTTAAGTCAAAGATACATGCACTAAGTTAATAACTTAGGTTTTATGTTCCTGGTACATGAATAATATGATAATGGATCTAAATTAAATAACCTAAAAAACTCATATATTGTATTACTAATTTTTTTTTGTCATATCATTAACTCACTGTTATTATTCACGATTACATGTAATTATTTTTAATGTAACTTGACATTTTTAGATTTACTATGTGTCTCATATATAAAATTTAATCCTATAATCAATTTATGCTAAGTGTTACACGAATAATATGGAAATTAAAAGCTAACTTCGTAATAGGTTAATTGGTTTTGTAGTCCTTACAAATTTATTTTTAGTTCTATGCCCTTTAATAAAAGATCTTTATTTCTACACATAAGTGATTTGAAAATAACACAAGATTGTAAGTGGCTATAGGAGACCATTATATTTCTTAGTAATTAATAATCGGTATTCTCTTTTATTTGATGAAAGGCATCCTAATTTCTAGTCTTTTGGATTTAATGGTGCTCTCATTTCTTCCCTTTCTCATCTGTAATTAAGATGCATGTACGGTTTACTTCAGGTGTGAACGTGGAAAAGATCTTAAAAGATCAAAATAACAAAAAAGTAAGAACTTTTTACATTGATTAATACTTGTGATAAGGTATACGTGTATTTTTGGCTGGTGACATGGCTGTAGATGGATTGAGAAGTTTATGCGGTTGGGTATTTGCTGTGGCGTGTGGGCAAGTCCTTTTCAATTTGCTTGAAGCTTCTATAACTCTTGACGATAGCGTGTGAATGCAGACGATAGTTGATTTTTTCAGTTTTCTCATTTTTTAAACTTTGTTTAACCAAACAAATAACTTCTAGGAGTGGACCAAAGTAGAAGCCCAAAATCCTAAATTCCATTAGCATGTTGCCAACTTTCTAAGACGGCGCAGCTTTTCTAGGCTAATTCGCCAAAAGACAAAAATAGGACGAATTGTAATTACTTGGGCTTTTACTAGTCTTTTGTTCTAGAAAAACAAAGGGGAAACATACCATAATTGGGGCAGATGATTTAACAATGGGCTATTTGTTGACTTAGGTCCTCTAAAATAATGTGGGCCGAGAAATAGCGAGGTCAATATCTAAATCTAATTGATTGAGTGCACTTTCCTTTCTCTTACTCCATTTCGAGAATATAGAGTTATTAACATTTTCCAGAAAGTGTGACACACACAACTAAAAAGTCTAAAAGAAATTCGAGGTGCACTTTTTCAAAAGAAAAATTCGATTGGAAAGCAGTGGTTAACATCACCAATAATTCCATGTGATAGCATTTATTATTGATCTTGACGAATCCAAAGCTGAGTATTGATTCGTTATTGTATTGATACCACACAAACGGGAGAAAAAACGACACACCATGTGCCAACTGCCAAGCTGATGAAAATATCCAAAAAACTTTACCTCTTCACTTCTTTGAGTACACATGTTTTGCTAAGGATTAGTACAGATACATGACAAGTCGCTTGTGACTTAAATAGGTCCACAATAAACACCCTTTTAAGCTTTGTCCGAAGTTGGGTGGGGGGGGGGGGGGGGGGGGGTCCTGTCCTGTCAATTCAGCATCATGTTCTTGTTTGTTATGAAAGAGGTGGAATCCTTCTATTTGTATTAGGAAATTCGTTAGTTTACGTAGTAATATATATTGTCTATAAATAATTTTCACACCATTAGATAGTATTTATCTATTGTAGCAAGTAACTTATTTCATTTTCAGGGTTTCAAATTCCACATTTTCAGAAAGCTTATATATAGATATCATTTTGATGACCTAATGGTGTAAAAAATATTTACATTGATCAGGAATATAACTTAAACTCATTTATGAATATATCATTGCGAACCTAGTAGCTAAAATTATGACTTCAACAATAAGTAGGCGTTTGGACATGCGATTTCACTTTGATTTCATCTCATGAGATGAAATCCCAAATTATACAAAAAGGCATGATTTGGGATTTGAAATCATGATTTCAAAAAATATAAATGTAAAATTTGAGCCGTACGTTTATATTTTGTAAAAAGACCCATAAGTTGGTAGATATATTTACCAATCATGTTTACCAACCATAAGTTGGTAGATATATTGTTCGTACCATGTGCGAGGATTATATTAAAGAGTAGTTACATTACTATTCATGGTAAATTTTTCTTTTTATTGAACTAAAATTTGATCAATTGTTGTTGTATTTTTTAGAAAGGCCTTCTAGTAGCGTATTAATTTTATTATGAATTATGATTTACTTATTTGGTAATATTGCATACGAATTGGGAAAATTTTGATGGTTTTCACGACTTGTGGGTTTTTATGTTTATAAAAAAAAATTGTAACTTAAGAAATTCAAATTGCATGTCCAAACGACTCTTAAGTTCAGAACGTATAAACTTCAAATTTTGATCCCGCCTTTGATTATACAGTCAAAATTGTCTTCTATCTCCAACTTGCAATACGTTATTGCGTGTTTTTAGTCACGGTCTTCCTCACGTTTTGCATGCAATATTGCAATGGACAAATCCTCTGTGTGTGCCAAACGTGCACTTTTATCTTCGCTGCGACTTTCATCACTGTGTACGTACACAAGCTTATTAACAAGGTTAATTTTCACTTAAAACCATTCGCGGATGATATTTGACCCTATGTAATGTAAAGAATTGAAGGTACTGCTTCAAATTGCACACTTGGAAGTTTCTCCTATTCCAAAATTAAATGGCAATAGGACCAAAAGGTTTCCCTTTTCTAAGTAATTGGTATAGTTTATTTTGGAGTCCACATGTAAGGGATTATTAATGTTTCGAGGTAAAAATAAACTACAAAAAAGAAATCAGTAAAAGCCACACGAGATGAAAATTTCTCCGCATTCAAGAGTGTAGGGCGGCCATTGATGAAGCTGAAATAAAGAACATCGGAGACCCGGGTTTGAATTTAATCAAGGGGAAAGCACTAGGTGGTTTCTCTTATAAGACTCAATCGAGGTAGATAGGGTTACTCGATATATGTATTTGTAGGATGATACATGTACATTATAAAATAGCCGAGATGTGCATAAAGTGGCCAATACATTACTTTTATAAAATATATATAAAAAATAGAATTAAAGGGGACATAATTATTTCGCTTAGCTAAATCAAAATGATAGATTTGCATTAATATCAATGTATATACTATGTATATCTAGTACAAGACCCGGTTTCCGAAATAAAATTCCGTCAAGTTGACGCAACATTTTAACTTTAATTTGATATTGAGCTCTAGATAGTATTAATATTGACAAAATTTGTAGAGGAGTATAAATAATATTTTATACGAATAAGTTCTGGAGTAATTGAGAATATATGTAAAAGTATTAGAGAAAACTTCGCTTGAATTAGGTAAGGCGCCGTACCAAGAAATCCATGCACTTTTATTTACCGCATAACAAGTATGATTTAGTAAACAAGCTTTCCTTTTTACCATTCACTGATTTCTACCAAAAATCCATTCACTTTAATGATTTAACATCTTGACTCCATTGATTTGGTATCTTCCTTTCCAGACGCAATGACTTGCCAAATTCACTGTTCTTCCGTTCACAGTACTTTAGATATAGTAGGTGTATTCCCATGCCAAATTTGGAAAGTGTCTCAACTGCCTTAAATTGTTCTGCTAATAAAACAATACGGGTGGGAGGTGGAACATCGACAATGCTCGTGGAGCTGCGACAAGCACTAAATCCAATTACTCCTATGATTTAGACAAGATAAGTAATTTGAGTTTCACCCAATTGTTTATCCCAGTGATCAAATAGTACATTCAAATTTCGTTTTGATATCACAAGTAGTGGCGCACAAGTAGTTAAAAATTGAGTCTCGGACTTGGAATAGCTTTTAAGTCACTTTCAATTGTAAATTTGTTTTGTATTATTTGTATGTGGAGTTGATCTTGGTATATCCTGGCAAATAATTAGTTTGGTCAAACTTTTAAATTTTACTTATTTTAAAAAGTGCTTTTTTATTTGAAAAAAATACTTTTTGGAAAGTATCGGTTTATCTGACTCATCAATTTAAAAAGAGTTTACCAATATTAGAGCAATACTTATGCTTAGCCAATGTCTCAAAAGTGTTTATGGGAAAGAAGTTGGTTTTTCATGCTTCCAACAAATAGTTTTCACAACTACTCAAAAACACCTTCTTTCCTAAAAGTTTAGTCCAAACACTTCACAGCTCTCTAAAATAAGAATTTTTGGTTTCTCAAAAACTTGACCAAACAAGCTAAAATTCTAATCGACAAAACATAAGATAGACGTTGAGTATATAAGAAGAGCTAGTGACACATTTGGCCACTCGATAAAAAATAATTACATCAGTGAGAATTTATAATCCCCTTCCCCAATTCACCTTGTTGGTGAGGGTTCAATTCTTCACCTTGTAATCCTTTTCTCTATTTTCTTTTCCCCCACCCCCATGCAATATATATATATATATATCTATATATATATATATATATATATATATATAAGAAATGAACTGGTCTTTAACTTTTGTCTTTTAGCAATTGACCTTATGCTAGCAGGGCATAAGTTTTTCAAGCACCCGGCACATATCTTATGAAATATGATGATATAAAATAAATTCATGCCCAGCAAAAAAAGTGATTTGTCTTTTGAGGGACAAAAAAGTAAAGACCAACACAAAATAAGGCCAAAAGTGCAAATGGCATCACATTCACTCGACGTGCTGGGTTCGGATATTATCCAACTAGATTTTTGGAAGGAAGCATCCTGGTTCGAGCCATAACCGTGTTTAAGCCGAGATCCATGGTGTTGAAGCCAGCACATTACTATTTATAGTCACAGATACCGAGTGCGGTTCAAGTTGAGTGATTAGACCCTTTTCTTTAAAGTGTTCTAATCCTTACGAAAGCGACTCGTAACGCGTCATATTTACATTAACAATATGGGCCCAACCTATTTTATAGTCTTCATCAAACAACAACCCTTTATTACGGATAACAGAATTTTTGGTCCCTAGATTACAGGTATATTTTGATTTTTGTTTTTATAATATCTGACAAAGCATAGTTAATCTTCAGTTAATCGGATGGGTGTTTTTAGTCCTTTTATGTAAGAATTATGTTGTATTTGAACTGCTTTATAACTATATTGCCGTTAAATATGGAGTAACAATATAAGCTTAACATAATATATGGGTAATTAAGTGGTGGAACGAGTAATAATTATGGTAAATTGTGAATATTCACAAACAAAGGAATAAAAAACGCACGTTTCAATTAATTGAAGGTTAAATATGTTTTGTCATATATCACAAGGATCAAAATTTTCCTCTATCCCAATTTATGTGGCACCAATTGACTGAGCACAAAGTTTAAGAAAGAAAGGAAGACTATTGAAATTTGTGGTCCAAAAAGAGTCTTACATATCTGAAAGGCTTTAAATCATCTCATGAAGTTAAATTGTGTCTAAATATAAAAAGCTGACGCTCTTTTTGTGACACTCTAGAAAAGAAAATCTGCCACATAAATTGAGATAGATGAAGTATTTATCAATAGTTGAAGGACCAAAAGTGCTATTAACCCATTTTATTATTTTTTAATAAATAAATTACTAATAAACAGATAAACACGGCCTTCTCAGAAAATTACAAAACATAAAATAATGATTGACCCACGCTCAATTTGCTCACTTTTCTCCAATTGGCCCCTCCTTAGGAAAATTCTATAAATCGCTGTCTTCTTGTTGCCTATTAAAAGGAGTGGACACACACAGTTTTAGCATAGCTTCCCATTTTGTTATCCACACACATCATACAAATTAGAAAAATACTAAAATCTGTCTCTTCCTCTTTGATAATCTAATCTTGCAAATAGCTGACCTTCCCTGTTTTATAGACTATATACAGATTAATTCCAACTTGGTTTCTTTTTCTCTTTCCATAACGGCCCTAATTTGCAAGTTCTATATTTTATATATTGGTTTATCTTCCATTCCCTTCTTGTTTTTTGTGCAAGTTCTTTTGATATGGCAATGACAAAGACCTTATCTATGATCTCAAGAACTGGAAGAGATTTACAGAGATACAATGATGGATGTCGTCAAGTTGTTGGGTGCGTATTCTTTTTGGATTGTTCGTATGATTTTGTTTCTTAATTCTTCATTTTCTTGGTTGGATTTCAAGAAAGTTGAAAACTTTTTATGTGGGGTTGTGTTGACCTTTGAAATTAGTTTCTTGGTATGTTTAGATTTTCTTTGATCAAGAAATTGATCTGACTTTTCTGTTAATTTTATCAATATTGCAGATGCATTCCGTACAGATATAGAAAAACCAACAAATCATCTACAGTTCAAGGGACTCAAATTGATGATTTGGAATTTCTATTGATCAGCTCACAGAAAAGTCCAAGATGGATGTTCCCTAAGGTATAAATTTGAATCAATTTGTCTGTTCTTTTTGGCTCCCTATTTGGAGTAATCGGTAATATTCTTAATCATTCTTTGATTTTGACATTCTTTGTTTTGTTAATGAAATTACAGGGTGGTTGGGAAAGTGATGAGGCATTAGAAGATGCAGCTTTAAGAGAGACTTTTGAGGAATCTGGTGTAATTGGTGATGTTGAGGTTCAAGAATTTTTAGGTACTTGGAGTTTTAAGAGTAAAAGCCAAGGCACATTTCATGAGGGACACATGTTTCCTTTGCTTGTCACAGACGAACTTGATGATTGGCCTGAGAAAACTGTCCGAAAACGTCTATGGGTAGGTTCCAAACTCTACCTATCTAAGCTACCATGATCTCGAGTTAATTAAGTCATATAATTTCTTAGTAGGATAATGTATCCTGATGTTAAATTTGATTCAATCTTGCAGTTGAAATTTAGTGAAGCAAGGGAAGTATGTTTTCATTCCTGGATGAAGGAAGCATTAGATGTCTTTGCTTCTAAGCTCACAAAGAGAAATAATGACGATGAACCTCAGACATGCCCTTTCGATGAATTCAATTCTAACACAATGTTTTATGAAGAACCTAGAATCAGCATTGAAGCTAATGATCATTTGACCTGTGAGGAGGATCTAATTAGCCTTGTAGCTAAGCCTTCTTTAGGTAAGCTACTGTTCAATGAAGATTCGAGATCAAAGCCGTTGTTGTTTAGTAATGTAGCCAACTCAATGTTCAGTGAAGAAGCAACAATGAATACCAAATCCCAGAAGATGTTCAATGATGAAGTAGGAAATAGCCATGTAGCTCCCATGTTTGTTGAAGGTAAAAGAATAAGCATTGCTACTTTCAGCTAGCAAACAAATGTAGGAGAAACCTCAAGACTTCTAAGAACCAATCGAGGGTGAGGAACCAGGGACGACGCCTATCCAGAAGAACTCTCGATGAGGTGGCAGCCAAGAATCAGCATAATGTAAGGGAGACAGACAGAACCTTGAAACGCTGTCAACAGAAATTTTGATTATTTGGCATTAATGCCCCCAATCTCCAAAGAAAGGAGAACCATATATGGACCAGAGAAAAGAACCCTCCAATCCATGCCTGATAGAATTCTCATATTGTCACTTTATCCAGATAAGAAATTTGAGTTAGCAACTAATTTCAAACACCAGTTATTGGTTATGTTTGATAGAAAGATCTTTCAGGATAGAGAGATTTAGAGGTTAATTGCAAAAGTTTCTAACTTCATTCTTTAGTTCATTCATTCTTTGTTAGCTTTTATTCTTACTTTGTCGAAAGAATGTACATAAACAATTGTTTGATTCTGTATAAAGAACACCAAAATTGAACCAAAAAAAATAAAATTGTCTCTTTCATTTGGAACTATAAATTCTTCTCTAATTTGTCGGCATAACCCCGTTCATTCAATAATTGAACTATATAATAATGGATTTGAAGTTCTTGACTTGTCTAAGTTCTGGACAAATTTATTACTGTTGGCATGGCTAGGTGAAGAACTTGATTTTTCGACTTCTTCTACCAACCATATATTAGTTTTATTTTGAACTCTAGAAAGAGACTAGTTCAACATATTATTGCCGACATGATAGAAAATAATGAAGCCGATTGCAGTTGACTGAATGATAACATATAAGGTAGTTGCCTTGAAAGAGAGAAACATGTTGCATTGTTTAGCATTATTTTGTTGGAAGTATCCACAGGTCGTGGAGTGTTTTTGAGAATCATATGATTTTATTTAACGATGTTACGACATGTTTGTTGGAAGTTCACGAGGAAGACATACCCACCAAGCACCAAAAATCTCTTAAAAAACTAGTAACTCAAGATATGGTTGATGAAGTACTAAATATAAAAATGAGAAATAGCGGTTCCCTCATTTCACTTCATCTGCCTCTCACCTGAATTGTAGTGTGATTTTGTTAATATCTGAGTAGTTTATCTCGCCTAATGTTGAAAATGTATTTGCCAGGTGCAAAGCTAAATTTAAAGTTAATGGGCCCAGAATAGGTATACATTTTAGTTTTCCCGGCACGTATTCATAATTTAAAGCGAAAGTAATGGGTTCAGTTGAATACATTGAACTAGCCTTGTATTCCCTTTTGCGAAAGCGGGCCACCTTTTGCCCATCGGCAAAACAACCCTGGGTTGGCTTGGTCATATGCACCAGGCTAGTCACCACTCTCACTGTGGAAGAAGATGATCTACGGCAGGTCAATGACCCGTTTATTTATTAATTCAGCCTATTTTGACTCTTATAAATTCAGTTTAATATGTCCAATTTGACACCCCTAATCTACGCTTCACTACGACAAGTTGCAGGAGCTTAGTAATATGAATTGGTGAAGTTCTATTCAGTTTTCTCTGTATTTTGCGGTGTGATTGTGATGAACTTTTATTATTAATTCGATCGAAGTCATTAAAAAGGCCTTTATTTTTGTAAATTCATACATTTGGACAAAAAGATTTGATTTTATAGTCCTTTTCAAGTGTTATTTTTATTATACTTTTCTCAAAAGATCAATACTTTAGTTTTCCCAGCATGTATTCATAATTTAAAGCGAAAGTAATGGGTTTAGTTAAATACATTGAACTAGCCTTGTATTCCCTTTTGCGAAAGCAGGCCACCTTTTGCCCACCGGCAAAACAACCCTGGGTTGGCTTGGTCATATGCACCTGGCTAGTCACCACCCTCACTGTGGCAGGCCACCTTTTGCCCACCGGCAAAACAACCCTGGGTTGGCTTGGTCATATGCACCTGGCTAGTCACCACCCTCACTGTGGAAGAAGATGATCTACGGCAGGTCAATGACCCGTTCATTTATTAATTCAGCCTATTTTGACTCTTATAAATTCAGTTTAATATGTCCAATTTGACACCTCTAATCTACATTTCACTACGACAAGTTGCAGCTTAGTAATATGAATTGGTGAAGTTTTATTCAGTTTTCTTTGTATTTTGCGGTGTGATTGTGATGAACTTTTCTCATTAATTCGATCGAAGCCATTAAAAAGACCTTTATTTTTGTAAATTCACACATTTGGACAAAATGATTTGATTTTATAGTCCTTTTCAAGTGTTATTTTTATTATACTTTTCACAAAAGATCAATACTCCAACAAAAGTAAAAACGCTGAATGTTTAGGGGCATTTGGTTACAGGAATTAGGGGTTATCTCAGTATACATTTGGGATTAAATTTGTTCAGTATTTAGTCAGGAGTATTAGCTAAAAGTCTAAAACCATGATATAATTTAGTGCGAATAGGTTAAAAAACTCGTAAACTATCATCATTTTGCGAGTTCCATACCTGAACTATTGAATGTTCATAGTACCCCTAACCCCCTGTTTGGATGGCGGTTTCCCATGGTTCATTAATGTATGGTTTTGTATGAAACCATGTTTGTTTTCATTGTTCTTAAAATTATGTGGTATGGTGTTGTACACCCGTGATTCATCCCATGATTATATAACCATGAAAAGTCCAATTTTTGTAACCACGGATTTGGTGGTTTTTCCGTGGTTACATATTTCATTTTCCCATTATACCCCACCCCACCCCACTCCCACCCTACTACTCACCCCCACTCCCACTCTCCACCATCCACCATCCACCATCCACCTCACCCCACCCTACCACCCATGTCACACCACCCACCCCTCCACCCATGTCACACCACCCACCCCTCCACCACCCACTACCCCTCACCACCACCCAACCCCACTCTACCACCCACTACCCCTCACCACCACTACCCCCATCCTCATCCCACCTCACACCACCCACTCCTCCACCACCCCCACTCACTACCTACTTATTTTTAAAGTTCCTATTTTATTCTTTACCTGAGTTTTATTAATATATATAAACTAATTTCTAATTGAGAGTTAAGGATATTTTAGTAAACTTACAAGTTATTATACAGTACCATACAGTCAAACCAAACAATACAAATGTTATTAAACCACAACAAACGATACAGTCTATCCAAACATTGTGTTCATTAATATAGTACAATACAATACAACACCATACTGTACCATACCATACTGTACATTAATGAACCACGGGAAACAACCATCCAAACAGAGGGTAAGCTACCACGAACTCATACTAAAATGCCCTCTGAAGCACACATGGAATTCCTTTTTGATCCACACACCCTGCTCTCCACACCGCAACTCATTGTGCTAGATGGACACATTTTAAAGACTTTTTTTATCTCCACGCGGCAAGTTATCCCAAACATTTTGCCACATATTCAACCGGGGTTTTTAATCTAAAGGAAGTCATAAATTAGGTAATGGAAACACTCAATATTTTGGGTATTAAACTTATAAAATAGCGATAGTTTAGATGCTTTTTAACATATTCACTCTAAAATTTATATTAAAATCTTGGGATTATCATCAATCTCATATAGAAGTGGATTAATTGGGATAACCTCATTTGAACCAAACGACTCCTTTAGTATGTACAATTAAACTGGCTCATAAATATTAGGTGCAAAATGAAGTGTCCACTTTGACATTTCAAATTCGAAAATTGAGCCTTTACCAAAGCCTAAAGGTATCCCGCCAGAAGCTAAGTCTGCTTTCTTTTCTTGAAGTAGAAAAATCGCCATTGAAACCCTAAAAAACAGCATAATGGGAAAGCGTGGAGTGGTGGATACTGACTATGAAGAATTCCGAAAAACGCTAATCTTGGAAAACCAGGTACTCTTCTCATTCCTGTCTCTTTTATTTCAATTTTAATTGCTATAGCTGAATTTTCTAGTATACAGGCTCGATTGGCCAGTCATGGAATTCAAAAAACCATCACAGAGCTCCGCAAAATCAGGTCTAAACCACAATCAGACAAGAAAAAACATAACAACTTCGACGCCCCTTTACGGCGTTCCAATCGAGGTAATGAATGAATTTTTAATTAAATAGGCGTTTGCCCATGATATTTTTCACTTTATTTGGAATTTTCAAAGTAGGAGTTGTGTTTGGTTATAGTTTTTGCAAAGAATATTTGATTGTTTGAATGTACTCAGAGTGAAAAAAGTAGGAAAAAAAAGTGAAAAAACAGAGTTTTAGGGAAATACAACTTCGTATTTGGAATTTTCATGACCAAATGCTGATTTTGAAATAAAGTGAAAAAAAAATTCCGGGAAAAAGTGAAATTCTCATGGCCAAACGGGAAGCTTACTTTTACAAGTGAACTTTGCCCCTCATTGGTGAGGTAAAACAAAACTTGCGTGCTTATATACAAAAGCACATATTATAGCTCACAAGAGTTGAGAGGAGTCAGCAATTTGGATTTGGATTTGGTCAAATGATCTGATTGATTGATAAATTTTTTGGACCAAATATCTTTATCAACTATTAATCATGTAATTATTAGTAAGTTTTAAATTATTCATTACTGGAAGATTGCAAACTTTTGCACTTCAAATATATATATATATATATATATATATATATATATTCCATAACCTTGGGTAGGGGAATTTATTTTCCATTGATAACAGGTAAATCCGAGGATGACAAGCTTAGTGTAAAGAAGAGCAGGACTGTGGAGACTACTAAGAAAGCGAAGGGGCCAAAGAGGCCTTTAAGTGCTTTCTTCGTTTTCATGGAGGAGTTCAGGATGGAGTACAAAGAGAAGCATCCAGACAACAAATCTGTGGGCGTTGTGGGTAAAGCTGGTGGAGAGAAATGGAGGTCCTTGTCCGATGAAGAGAAAGCTCCTTATCAAGCAAAGGCAGAAGAAATGAAGGCTGAATACCAAAAGAACAAGCAGGATTATAACAATAAACATCAGGCTGGTGTAGTTGAAGAGGAGGAATCTGACAAGTCAAGTTCTGAGGTTAACGATAATGATGAAGATGAGGATTGAAGTAATGTTTGTAGTGGATGATGTGAAGAAAATGAATGTAGGATCTGAAGAAATAGCTGTTTATTTAGTATTTTGTTTTCATGGTTTATTTGGGTGTTTATTTAGATGAGCTGCCTGTCTTAAGAGCTCTAGTTGTTGATGTACTCTATTTTGTTGGCGCTTAAGGATAATTTTACTAGGACTTGTGTGCCAGCTAATTTGCACTATTATCCTTTAGTATGATGATGATGTAAAATGAGCTTAAATGAAGAGGTGGGAATTCATATAGCCGACCCCAACTTGTTTGTGATTGAGGCAATAGTAGTTGTTATTGTAGTTAAAGATGATATTTTGAGGAAAGACCGCTAATGCACCGCTGTTGAGAGTGAAACTTTGCTTAATGCCGCACCTTACGCTGGAAGCTTTGTCTCTGTGTTGCACCAGCAAGGAGTACAGGGCAACTGTATATGGCCCAAGTGGTTGATGAAACGTCTGCTCATTTCACTTCGTTTGCCACAATATAACCTGAAACGCAATGATTTTGTTAATAGCTGAGGAGTTATCTTGCCCTATTTTGAATGTAAGGGAAAAGCTCTTAATTTTCTCTGTACTTCTGAAAATCTTAAAGTATACTCTAAATTTGCTTCCTTAGGTACACAAAGTACACGGGTATGTTCTGAATGCCTATATAAGCTAGTGTGATCTTGAATCACTTTGATTCCTTCACCCTTTAGTAGGATAGTGTATCAAGATGTTATATTTGACTCCATCTTATAGTTGAAGGGGAAGTATGTTAGTACTCCTGGATGAAGGAAGCTTTAGATGTCTTTGCATCTAAGCTCACAAAGAGAAATAAAGACGACGAGCCTCAGACATGCCCTTTCAAGAAATTGTCCTATGATCAGATAGTTGGCGGCAACAACAACAACAACATAACAGTGGAATCCCACAATGTGGGGTATGAGGAGGGTAAAGTGTACGCAGACCTTACCCCCACCTTGAAAGGTAGGGAGATTGTTTCCGAAAGACCCTCGGCTCAAAAAAAAAAGAAGGGGAAATAAGACAAAAAAGTCAGATATGGACAAGCATATCAAAGCAATGTGAAAATAAGAAATAAAAAGAGCGAAAAAGTCAAGATAAAACAGCATGAAAAGACAAGACCCAACACATAACAGCAAGAATCAAAGGGCAATAAACGGTAGAGCAAAACTACGGCTACTAGTGCTAAAGAAAAAGCGAGACTACCTACTAGCCTTCTATCCTAATCTGAGTCCTCCACAACCTCCTATCTAAGGTCATGTCCTCAGTAATTTGAAACTGCGCCATGTCCTGTCTAATCACCTCTCCCCAATACTTATTCGGCCTACCTCTACCTCTTCTAAAACCGTCCATAGCCAACCTCTCA
The DNA here is from genome assembly GCF_019175385.1 of Lycium barbarum. Classification (NCBI taxonomy): domain Eukaryota; kingdom Viridiplantae; phylum Streptophyta; class Magnoliopsida; order Solanales; family Solanaceae; genus Lycium; species Lycium barbarum. The sequence continues at coordinate 142,474,500 of NC_083339.1, forward strand.
CGCCTCCGCACTGGGGCATCTATGTCTCTCCTCTTCACATGTCATGTCCTCAGTAATTTGAAACTGCGCCATGTCCTGTCTAATCACCTCTCCCCAATACTTATTCGGCCTACCTCTACCTTTTCTAAAACCGTCCATAGCCAACCTCTCACGCCTCCGCACTGGGGCATCTATGTCTCTCCTCTTCACATGCCTAAACCATCTCAACCTCGCTTCCCGCATCTTGTCCTCCACCGATGCCATTCTCACCTTGTCTCAGATGTCTTCATTCCTAATTCTATCTCTCCTAGTGTGCCCACACATCCACCGCAGCATTCTCATTTTCGTGACTTTCATCTTCTGCACATGAGAGTTCTTGACTGGCCAACACTCTGCTCCGTACAAAAAAGTCGGTCTAACCACCACTTTATAGAACTTGCCCTTAAGTTTTGGTGACATTTTCTTGTCAAACAACACTCCAGAAGCGAGCCTCCATTTTATCCATCCTGCACCAATACGATGTGTGACATCATCGTCAATATCCCCATTTCTTTGTATAATAGACCTAAGATACTTGAAACTTCCTTTCTTTTGGATGACCAGGGTACCAAGCCTCACTTCCACGTCAGCATCATGAGGTACACCACTGAACCTGCACTCCAAGTACTCTGTCTTGGTCCTACTCAACTTAAATCCTTTAGACTCTAACGTCCGTCTCCAATCCTCTAGCTTAGAGTTAACTCCGCTACGAGTCTCGTCAAGCAAGACTATGTCATCCGCGAACAACATACACCATGACATCTCACCTTGAATTTGTCGCGTCAATCCATCCATCACCAAGGCAAATAAAAATAGGCTAAGAGCTGATCCCTGATGCAAACCCATCAGAACTGGAAAGTGCTCTGAGTCTCCTCCTACAATCCTTACTCTGGTCTTGGCTCCATCATACATGTCCTTGATCGCTCTAATGTATGCCACATGTACACCTTTAGCCTTCAAGTATCTCCATAAAACCTCTCTTGGCACTTTGTCGTAAGCTTTCTCAAGGTCGATGAATACCATGTGCAAGTCCCTATACACCTCCACTAATCTCCTAACAATATGAATGGCTTCAGTAGTAGAACACCCCGGCATGAATCCATTGTACCTAATTCTAACCAATGGTTTATGAAGAACCAAGAATCAGCATTGAAGATTTGACTTGTGAAGAGCTGAAAATTATCCTAGCAGCTAAGCCCTCTGTAGATAAGCTAATATGAAGAACGAAGTAGAAATCCGTCAGTTCAATGAAATTAGTAATGTAGTCAACTTAATGCTCAGTGAAGAATCAACAGATGAGCGCCAAAGCCCAAGCTATGTTCCACGAAGAATTTGGAAATAGCCATGTCACTTCAGTCTTTGGTGAAGGTAAAAGAAGAATAAGCATTGCTGCTTTCAGCTAGCAAACAAATAAAGGAGAAACCTCAAGACTTTAAGAACCGAGGCTGTGGAGCCAGGGCCTATCCAGTAGAATTGTCCAAGGAAGTGGGAGCCAGGAATCAGCATAATATAAAGGAGAAAGAAAGAACCTTGGAACACTGTCAACAGAAATTTTGATGACTAGAGGTGAAGGAAATAATCAAGAACGCACAGTTCTACAGGGAGTGATCTCCGTATTTGTTTTACTAGTCATCAACACAATCGCATGCCTTAAGCACGAACTTTAGAATAAAAAATTATAAAGCTCGTCTAGTAGCTAAGGGGTACATATACAGAACATGGAGGATTACAAGAAAGTAGAAATAAGCAGAAGAGGGGACCTAAGATATATGAGTAAGACTTCAAAATTCTAAATTATGAATAAAGATTTTTGTGATATTGCCTGCACAAGAAAATGAAATCAAGACAATAGTGAAATCTGACCGTCACTGGTGGCTTTAGGTGCTTTGTGTTTCATTCATCTTGCTCTGAATCCATTTAAAGATATGTTATAAGCGTATAAAGCAAAAGGTTACTATCTAAAGAATATAGTGATCATTCTTCCATATCTTTTCGGGCTAGAGTGATTTTGTGGGTTAACTCTTCAAACATGAGTCATTTTATCGTTGTAACAAAACAAACGTGACTTTACTAGGTACTTTTCATAACTTGAATGATCATACAAGCAATTGGCTCATATTCTTCACTATATTATTGCCGACATTAGTAGAAAATAATGAAATTCAATTGCAGTTGACTGTATTGTGGGTTTGCAGGATCGCAACTTGCAAGCAAATGTGTAGCAGTAGATTTGAATTAATAGTCCATCAACAAATTTAAAATGAGCACAATCTTATTACATTAAAACATTTTAATTTGACAGCCAAATATATAGAGACTAGTTTACAGAAGACCCAAGATTCAAGGGATTCACAACTTATTAAATTAGATATTTTCTTTGATTATTCTTTTCTCTTTGATTGTTTCCTTGACTCTACAATAGGTACAAGGAAGGATATAGGAAATAACAATTTCACTAAAAAAATTAAGTTTCAAACGCATGATTGTATTCTCCTATCTTGTTTTTCCCCTTAATTAGTTGTAAGTCACCAGCCTAACTAAACAACAAAGTCGTCTATGCTTCATCAAGACAAACTTGAAGAGTTAATTAACAAGAATTACTACTCATTCTACATTTCAGATCTTTTATATATGTGTTAGTATTTTCAAACTCCTTAACTGTAAAATGAAGATTTCTCGTAAAAAAACATATAACTAAAAATAAATTTATACAGGACTATAAAACCAATTAATCCATTTTATATCTTGTATTGTGATTGTGACAAACTTTTCTTATAAATCCAATTCAAGACGCATTTTTTTAATCTTGATTTCTCATGTACTTGTTAGTTCGCATATATGCACATGTGACCTGTCAGAAACTCAGAAGCAAGTGGTACATATTCTATTAAGAGCCCGTTTGGATTGGCTTACAGCTTAAAGCTGTTTGCAGCTTATAAGCTGAAAAAAATAAGTTGGGGTAGTCCAACTTATTTTTTTTGGCTTATAAGCTGTTTTCAGCTTATAAGCTGCTTTAGATAAACTAAGTCAAATGGGTCCAATTATTTTTTGAGCTTATTTTAAGCATAAAATGACTTTAAGCTGGCCAGCCAAACACTCAAAAAAGCTGAAAACAGCTTATAAGCCAACTTATAAGCCAATCCAAACGGGCTCTAAAACAAAAAAAAAATCGGATTCTTTATTTTTTATTTCACTTTGCCCCACCTTAAAATACTATTGTACTTTTTAAAGTAGGAATGTAATTTCATTATTGTAATTTAATTGGGGTCACATTTGTCTAAACTCAACGGTCAACTTTGCATTTCAAATTCAAAAACTCATCCTTTTGCACAGCATATCCGTTGCTTCACTCTCAAAGAAGAAGTAGAAGAAGAAGCAAATTAACCATTGAAACCTTAAAACACGATAATGGGAAGACTTGGAGTGAAAACTGACTATGAAGAACTCAGAAAAGCCCAAATCTTGGAAAACCAGGCACTCTTCTCTCTCAATTTAAGTATCCATTTTCTGTTAATGTTAATTGCTATAGCTCAATTTCTAATTTTACAGGCTCGATTAGCTAGTCTTGGTCTTCAAAAAACCGTCGCAGAGCTTCGAACTATCATTTCTAAACCACAATCAGAGAAGAGAAAACATAACAAAGTTGATTACTCTTCCACCCCTTTACGCCGTTCCAATCGATTGAAAGGAAATTCTTCTGAATTGGCATTGCGTCGTTCAGATCGCTTATGCAGCTCTGCCCCACCAGCAAAAAGTATGTATTTATGTCTCTACAATTTGAGTGTATATGTATGTATATTATACGTGTATATAACATGTATATTTTGTATACTTTATACACTATCTGTAACCTCTGTATATATTTTGTAAACTAGATGGCCGAATGGTATTTGGCTGGAATTTTCCCTTTGTTTTGCCCTCATAGATAGGAGAGTGAGTGTGGATTTTGAAATGAGAATGTCTCCTTCTTTGTACTTTGTTGTATGTTGCTTTTAGGGAAATTGAGGCTTTTCGAAGAAGGAGATGTTGAAGATGATATTGAGAAGAGACCTGCTAATGCGCCTCTACTGAGAGTGAAAGATGGCTTAATGCTGCATCTTACGCCAGAAGCTTTGGCTCGACGTTGCACCAGCAAGGATAGGGGAACTATATATGACCCTATTTTGGGTATTTGCTGTCACTTTTGCAGGTTTTGTACTCGTTCTTGAATACCCTTTCCAAATCTTTTACCTTTCATTGTGCATAGAGGTTAAATTCGGTGCACCGCGTGAAAAAATGTTTCCACAATCAAGTCACTATTGTAAACATGAGCTGATATAACCTGATAAAAATGTTAAGTAACCTGCTATAACAAGTTAAATATACTGTTAGTGTAACAATCTATAAGATGTTAGGTATACAGCTTATATCCTTTTGTAAATCTCAGTTTTTGGTTACTCACTGTGCATTTTCACAATCAAGTCACTGTTATAACCATGAACTGGTAACCTGGTAGATATGTTAAGTAAGCTGCTATAACAAGTTAAATATACTGATATGTAAATGATCTATAACATGTTAGGTATATAGATTAAATCCTTTTGTTAATCACAGTTTTTGGTCGTTCACTGTGCAATCAATTGAGGGACTTCCACCAAGACAGCTTCTTTGTTTTCTTTTTGCTAGGAAGGTTGACTTTTGCGCTTGAATTTACATCTAAGCCAGCTTAGCTTGTCCTTGTGTATCACAAAATGCTAAGGTTTCACACGAGGATCAGTTGAAAATGATAATCTGTAAATGCTAATGCAGGCAAAAGAAATTGTGTGGTGAAGAAGACTGTAAACGATGTGGTGATATGGACATGGATCAACCTTGCTTAGGTTAATCTTACGAATACTTTATTGTTTTGAGGTACTTACCAGTTTGTAAACAGAATGATGAGTCTAAATTTTCCCATACAGGCAAGACAGATTGTTCAATTTGTCATTCTAGCAATGGTGTTCTTTGCCGAGGTTGTCTTAAGGTTCGATATGGTGAAGGTGAGGCTATAGCTATTCATTTTTAGAAATTGCAATCACATGGTTTTTATCTGAAAGTCATTCATGTTATATACTCTAACCACTTAAATGGATTTGTATCTTTTCTAGGACACTACACTACTCTTCTGTTCTGTCTAATAAAAGCCACAATATGGTTTTTATCTGAAAGCCATTCATGTTATTTACTCTAACCACTTAAATGGATTTGTATCTTTTCTAGGACACTACACTACTCTTCTGTTCTGTCTAATAAAAGCCACAATTGGAAATTCTGCAAAATCGATCCTTGCCTTCTCACTTATGAATGTTGATAACTAAATATGCGCAAATTGTGCTAGAACTGGAGGATGTAAGAGCAAATAAAGAATGGATATGTCCTCATTGTACTGAAGAAAAAGGCATCAATCCATATTGGATATGTAACAGGTACTTTTGTGGCTATATAACAAGACTAGGTGCTTATGAAGTTCTTTTGGTACTGATACTGGCAGATTTCATTTGAATTTTCTTGCTCATGGACCGATTTCTTGCTCGTGTTTATTTATGTTTTTCTAGCTCATTGTGCCTAAAGAAGCGAAAGATGGCTCCAACTGGGATCGCCATATTCAGAGGTTTGTATATCAGTCACTAGTTTACTTGGAGTTTCGTTTGCTCATATCTGTTGTTATATAGTCACACTGAGAAATTTTCTAATTTCTTGTGTTTTTGTTTTCTTTTTTCTCCTTTGTTGGATCTTGGACAAAACAGCTAGAGAGATGGGATACAAATCAGTGGCACATCTGTTAATGGATCAACTTCAGGGAGTAGTGAGGGGTAGATGATAAACTTCTTTTTGTGCATAGTGTAAGCTCTTTTAGTAGGATTATAAGAGCTGCATAGTAAGTTTAGCTTCAGAATGTAAAGATGAATGTTATGAAAGACCAATCACCTGTTGCAATTGCTTGGATCCTCATTCAATTTGCTTATGCCACTTCTCTTTTGAGCTTATATCTAAAGCAAGATTTTTTGACGGATGTGCTTTCTAAAAGCCTGATATTTATCATTTAATGTAGTTGAAACAACTGAATTTTGGGCTGTTCGATCTTATTTTTTCCGTTTTTCTTTTTATTGTCTGTACATCCAGGAGCTAAGATCATTCCACTGCCCCATTTCGTCATGCATAAACTAAACCAATAATTAAGACCAACACAAAAAGGAAAGCTTCTATAAATACAGATACACCCTATACGTTGAAACTCATTGCCCATGGATAAAGAAAAACCGCTTCAACATCAAAAAGACAAAAACTAGAGCAAACATATAATACCGGATTCGAAATTGTAACCAAGCATCACCCATTAGTTCTATACCTAACTTATAAGTAGAAAATTTCTCCAGACATTTAACTTTTCTCCACGTTAAGGAAATCCATGAGAAGTAGTCTCAGCATTACACATCCCTGAGAACTTCATCAAGAAAAATTAAGAGAGTTTAGTAAAAAGAATTACTTAAATTCCATTCAATTTTATATATAGTCTTGCAGTGTGTTTGTGACAAACTTTTCTTATAATCTTGTTCATTCATGTTTATATGAGTTCACATAGATGGGGACCCGGCAGAAGTAGTGTGGACACATTCTATCAAATATTAACTTTTGGATTCTTTTATTTTTTATTACTCACCCGCATTTAAAAGGCAATGTTTTATCTATGGAATGTAAAACGTTTTCTCAAGCGGGTATCATTTTGGTAATTTATAGCTTGTTTAATCCAACTTTCAAAATTATGTCAGATGTTTTAAAAAGATATTCTGAAGAGTTGCAGTTTGTGTTTGACTAATTTATACTATATTAACATCACAAGAATCTTAGAAATGTTGATTGGACTTTTTGTCCTTCTTTAAAAGACTCTACAATAGACAAAATTGTCATTTACTATTTTTAACGAATTATTATTTAATTATATCAACCATAATTAGAGTTAAATAAACACACAACTCTACCTTATATTTAGGACTTTCAATGTACAAAAATAATATTTCCTTTGTATTTGGGGTTCCTCCCTCTTCTTTCGTGAATGTGTAATAATTTCTATATATTTGGTTTTTTCTCTCCTTCTTCTTTTGGTAGTAAAATAATTCCTAACCATAAATAGTTTAGAGTTTTAAATAAACACGACCTTTGTGATGCCTTTAATGCCAAAACATGTCAACTATTAAACAGATTCTTCAGTTCTCTCTCATCACAAGTTCTAGGTTTTCTCTCATCAACATGTATGTATTTTTCCTATTATTAAGTTATTTTAGTTCATCTAATTTTTGCAAGAAGATTGAGCTTGGCAAATTATGCATCGACGCTCCACCTCAAATTTCATAAGTCGCTCTGCCTGAAGATACTGTCCAGGCTATTACGTCTGCATTGACGATTGATTTAATGATAGTTGAACACTTGAGATTCTTTATGTTACTGTTAAAGGTAAAAAAATCATTCATGACCTGATAATTTTTATTAGTTTGTATTAAAATTTGTATATCCTCATGCTCATAATTATAAATTATAATTCCTTTTTTCCTTTGCTTTATTTATTATTGTTGTGACTTGTGAGTTATGAAATTGATTATTCTACATTTGTTGATAATATTTGTCGAAAAGATAAAGTACATTGTACAAGAAAGTGATAAAGTACATTTGTTGTTTTTTCATATTGAAAATCTATGTTGCGCACTTTGGACAAGCCATACCTAGCTATCATTGAAATCCACCTTTCTGCAGGTAATTTGATTCCCTTTGTTATAGCCCGCATTTTGTACGTTCGGATAATTCAAGATAATTGTGAGAAGTTAAGGGCAAGAAGAATTTCCAAAAAATTTTAATGTACAAGTTGGTTATTAGTATGGAAATATTGAGAAAGGCTAAGGGTAAAAAGGGAAATTCACAAAGTGGTTCATGGTAATATTGTGGAAGGCTAGGGGCAAAATGGGAATTTCACAAAATATTCATGAAGGTTCTTGAAGGGGCCATGTTGGCCGTGTGGCATGTGTGGTATATGTCCACATTTTTATTTAATTCAACCAAGTGGAACGTCCCTAACAACATGGAGTGATTGTTGGAGCAAGCCAAGCGTTTATTTGGGTGATTTATAAACCCTAGCCAAGTAAGAAGACAAATGGAGGAAGGTAAGGTTCAATCTTCTTTTAAATATGTCATGGATGGTTTATGCATGTTGTTGTATGTAGAAATGGATGGAATTCATGAAATATGTATGAGTATGGTTGTGGCCGAATAGAAGGGGTGTTATGTAGATGTGATGAATTGATTTTTATTTAGTATTTTGATTGTTGTAGTTGTGGATTCTATGATGAAAATGAAGGTTTGATGAATTGAAATGAAGTTGGAATCATTGTGGGATTATTGAAGAAATTAATATGACACTAGCATGGTTTCTTGTGTTGTGAAGATAATGTTGTTAACATATGGTCATAGATATAATGCATGAATTTGGAGGTAAGAAATGTATTGATTTTATTGAGTTTGGAAGATTGTAAGATGGTTGTTGTGATTGAATTGAATATAAGAAAAATGTTGTCGAACTAGGTAAAAGGAGTTACTAACGTTAGAATGTATGTTGGATTAATTGATGAAGTCATTAGTGTGTAGATTGTTGGTATAGTTCATGAACTTGGAAGAGAAGAAATGTGTTGTTATCGTTCTTGTTGAACTTGGAAGGCTTCGGGTGAAATGGTATGCCGATTGGGTTGTTTTGAATATTGTGCGTATTGTTTGAAGTATTCTTGAATTATGATTAGAATGATTTCGGATTGTTGTTGATAATTTGGCCGAGTTGAATTCTCGGATTGTTGTTGATAAATTGGCCGAGTTAGATTATCGGGGATGGTGTATTTACAGGGGAGATGCTGCCGAAATTTTGGCAGATTATAAATGAATTCATTTGAAGGATTAAGACAAGTATATGATGATAAGTCTAATGATTGTGTCAATCTTCTTGAATGTAGACTTGCGATAGCGAGCTTGGACAATTAAGCGTAGCTAATAGGACGTGGAGCAGGTATGTTAAGGCTCGTCCCTTTCTTTCAAAGGCATGATTCTGATGTTATGATTTCATAATTGTTTCCATATCTTTCTTGTTTTCAAAAGTTAGATGTTTATGATTCCAAGGCATGATTCTCTTCCCGATAACTCATAAATGTTTTTCCAAAGTGTCCGTATTCTACCAAAACAGAGGTTTATGATTTTGTAAACTCTTATGACAATAACAATGGACATGTTTTATAATGACAATGATGATGTCAAGGATGAGAATATTTCTATGATGACTATGATAAGAATGATTTTCCAAAAATGGTTTCTGAAACGTTCGTAGAAGGTTCTGTACTTCAAACGCTCATAACTTTCTTATACTAAGTCGGATTGACCCGAAACTTGTTTCTGAGGCCTCAGGTGTCGATTTATGTACGTACCCATCGAGTCTTGAAAATTTGTTCTATGTGCATATGTATATGAAGCGACGCCTTATGAGATTTATGATCCTATTCCATGTTCTCTTAACGCTGTTATTCGTTGCTAGTCTCATCTTATAATAATTGTTCCTTCAAGGTGAGACAAAGCCATGATGATTATTCCATGATATATTCGAAGGTTATCGACCTTACGTCACTCCGATAGATACATGGCCTTCTTTGGGCTCTCCTGCATGCTGTTATATGAGATATGTATATGTATATGTATATGGGGTAAGGGGAAAGGTGAGAGCGTTATATACGCGTAACCACCTGATCAGTTGGTATAATATGATATCGTCCCGGACGCGGGATGCCCGGACGCGGGATATATGGATAAATGGATCGGGCTGCACGTTCCGCAGCAATATATATATGGATCGGGCTGCACGTTCCGCAGCAATATATATATGGATCGGGCTGCACGTTCCGCAGCAATATATATGGATCGAGCTGCACGTTCCGCAGCAATATAATATATATATATGGATCGGGCTGCACGTTCCGCAGCACTAAGCATGCATGGTACCGCCAAAAAGGCATTCATATGTACAGGTTACTCTTTTATCTTATGGTATGCCCTATATGTCTATTTTGTTATGACTCATACTTTACATCCCTTACTATGTTACTATTCATGCCTTACATACTCAGTACATTGCTCGTACTGACTCCCTTTCTTCGGGGGCTGCGATTCATGCCGCGCAGTTACACCCAAATGAGTAGAAGTCATTATAGAAGATGTTCCAGCGAAGTTGGCTAGCTCCATTTGGCCTGGAGTGTTGCCGAGTCAGAGTATTATGCTATGATGTCTTGGTTGAAGTTAGAGACTTTGCAGACAGAGTTGTGGGCATAGAATGTCAGTTTGTAAGCGGCTCCATCAGCCGACGTGTCTTATAGTGTTATGTTACAGATCCATTATGATTACAGATTATACTTAATTTGAGTCCGATGAAAGAAAAGTTTCTAAAGGCTTTACTATGTATTTCATTCTTATTTGATTTAAAGGTCCAAAGAGATTATGTATGTAATGAGAGTCAGCGGGTTCGCTCGGCTCCGAATATGGGGTCGGGTGCCCATCACACCCTAGCGGGATTAGGGTGTGACACCCTTAACTTGAATTTTCTCTTCAAAATTAATTTCATGCATCTACTTGTATTAAAAGACACCTCTATGATTTTCTTTTTGAATATAACTTGTGGATGGAATTTTAATCATATCAAGTTTCCTGTTTGGCCAAACTTGTAAAATCAACTTATTTTGTAAAGTGTTTTTTTCAAAAGTATTTTTCTTTAAAAGCTTGACCAAACACATTACTATTTTAAAATAAACACTTAGTGGAAAAAATAAGCATTTTTGAAGAAAAATAAGCTTGGTCAAACAGACTATTAGTCGGACTTAAAAGTATAATTTTCACAGGATACTGATTAGAGTTTTGAATAAAGACTGAGAATCATTAGAGAAGATTAATTCTACTAAAACTGGCTATTTTAAGTTTATAAACACATAATGCGGTTAACCTTCTCTTGGGGACACACTTTTAGTTTGGTTCTGTAGAAGATATGGTTTACGCTTTTAGTTATGTTCTCATCTAAAAGCGTATGATTTACTTTTATATAGTCCAAACATAGAATTCTCATTATGAAAAATAGTTACGATTAAACATTGTTGTTGTTAGATCGAATTAATTATTTATAATTTGGAATGATTAATATAAAGAACTTGACTCAACGAAAGTTTTTTTTTTTTTTTAATGTTGAGAATAAATAATGAAGTCTTAGAATTAATTAAACAAAAATTCTTTGAATCATCTAAATAAGTAAAGAGTCTAATCCAATTTTTATTTCAAATGCATTATATAGTAAAATTATTTTTCAAGTTGACGAAACTCTTAAGAGTACATAAATTTGTTTTTATAAGAAGAGCATTGGTGGCAAAATAAATCATAAAATAAGTTATAGTAAGTATTGATGAGAGTCAAATTAGTAAAATACGAACTTGAAACAATAAGAATTATACAATTGAGGACAAAATGTATTTTGAGTGAATTGTTATTAAATTTTTTTTCTATTAAAAGCACGAAGACTCTTAGAGAAATGTCGTTCGCCTTTTTACCCTTCATAAGTGCAACTTTTGGATAAAATAGTCATTTAATTATTTTTTTCAATATTTAAAAATTTAAAATCAACTACTTGTTTGTTTTTTTATTTATAAATTCTTACCTTAATGCATAATTTATTGTAGAATACAAGCCTTACTGACATACTTATATGTCGCTGGTCCTATATACTGATGGATTAGCGATGAATTATCAGAAAAATTTGTTATCTACGAGCAATTTAGCGACAGATTAACGACGAAGTTCGTAACTAAGTTAATTCATTTTTCTGTAGTTTTTTATTGTCAAATGAGGTACGCGTTGTGGTCACGCGCAAAGCGCTTACACTATACTAGTTAATTTCAAAAGCACTTTTACCAATAGAATACTACTTCCTCCGGTTCAAAAAGGGTGTTCACTTAGCCTATTGTGTTTGGACCTTTAGCCTATGGTGTTTGGACCTTCACTTTTTCCATTTTCTGTTTTGGATCTTTTCTTTTGTTTTTTTTTTTTCAATTTTTATCCCAAAAGTTTTTATGTTGCTCAATTTTTATCATAAAAGTTCATACAACTTTGTTCATTGGTCAGAGGCAACTTATGTTGCTCAGTTGCTCTCGACTCTAACAACATTGAATATCATATGCTAAAAAGCCTCTAAAAGAAAAGAAGCATGTGGGAATTTTGCAACAAACTCACATTTAGAAATGCTATATTTTTTGTATACACCAGTAAGTCTTCCAGTTACAGCCTTTTGATGGAAAGAAACCATTAGTTATGAGACTCCATAATCTGATCTCAAGTATAATTGCTATATTTCTCGCATTGTTATGTTTATTAATTACTTTGGGTGGTTTTGCTAGTTTTTAGAAATTGGGTGTATAAATCATATTTCATATTTTTTTAGGAAAAATACATTTTAACAACCAAATATTATTTACAAAAACTATGACCAAACACAACTCCAACTCCAACTTCAACTTCAAAAATTTCAAAAAAAGTAAAACAAAATTTGGTTCTATGGCCGAACGCCTACCAAATAAGTAATTTTTCTTAGAAAAAAAAAAGGTATTCTTCGCTTCCAAAAGCTTAGCCAAACAAGCTATATTAGTTGGCTTATACTCCATCCGTCCCATAATAAGTGTCACCTTGGCCAAATTTTTTTGTCCCATAATAAGTGTCACCTTAGAAAATCAAGACATAAATTGGCTAGTTTTTTCCAATTCTACCCTTAATAAAGTAATATCTAAATGATGATTAGAAAAGCCACATAATAACTTGGTATTGTGGGATTCTCTATGTCAAAAGGTTTACTTCCTGTGTATGCTCTAATCAAAAGGTAAAAGTAATTTATTTTTATTATAAAGGGGTAATTTGGTAAACTTTACATTACATTATTGATTTCTCAATATACATGTTTTTTGTTAATGTGACACTTATTATCGGACGGAAGGAGTATTTGTTTAAAAAATAAAGGGAAAAGGGTCAAATATACCCCTTAGTCAAAGTACCTATATATACCCCTCTGTTAGCTAAAGTTGTTAAATATACCCCTACATGGATGGAAATGCCCAAATTAGATGAAATTAACCATTTAACTTAAAAAACTCATGCCCCATAATTTTAACCTGACCCGACCCACAAATTTGTGCTGATTTTGATTGTTCGAGCTCAAACACCTTTAATCTACGAGCAACACTCAACTTTATTATGCTTCCACCGTGGAGGCGTTGGACGGAGGATACCGGTGTGGTCTTCGAGGCGGTGAAAAATTCCAGCTGGCTATACGGAGAAGGAGAAAAAGAAGTGAAATTTTGTTTTTTCGTGAATGATTTTTGGGAGTTTTGAAATTGGAATTGGAAATGTCTTTGAGAAGAGAAGATGATGAAGAAAATGGAAGGTTCTGGAAGGGTGATGATGTGCATGAAGTTTGTGACGGTTTTTTTGGTTCCATTTTTTGGTGAAATTTTTCGATCTTTGTGAAAATTTGTCTGAAGATTTATGTTAGCATTCTCCACTCATTACAATAACGAGATGAACAAATCAATGGAAGAAGTGGTTCTAATTGTTTCAAGCATATGAGTAATGAATGTATTGATTTTGACGGTATTATTATCGGACTCTTCGGTGGCCATTAGTGAGGTGTTAGAGATTGAATGGTTGGATTTTAATTTTTCAGTGAGTCGGGTCGGGTTAAAATTATGGGGCATGATTTTTTTAAGTGAAATAGTTAATTTCATCTGATTTGAGTATTTTCACGGATGTAGGGTTATATTTAATAACTTTAGGTAAGAGGAAGTATTTGACTAACTGAATATATATTTAACCAACGAAGTAAACCCAAAAATAAATAAATCATCGTCCATGTAAAAACCTCAGCCTTTGACCAGGGTAAACATTAGAAGAAAAGACGCGGGAAAATCTGCATTGAAACCCTAGAAGGCCATAATGGGATCGCTAGAAGTGGAAACTGAGTATCAAGAACTCCCAAACGCATCGCTGGAAGTGAAAACTGAGCATCAAGAACTCCCAAACGCATCGCTAGAAGTGAAAACTGAGTATGAAGAGCTCCGAAACGCTCGAATCTTGGAAAACAAGGTGCTCTTCTCAGTTCTCTCTCTCAATTTTATGTAAATGCTTATTCCAAATCAGCTGATTTTCATAGGTACTTACTGTACAGGCTAGAATGGCCAGTCTTGGAATTCAAAAAACCATCGCAGAGCTTCGAGCTAGAGCACAATCGGCGAAGAGACCTTGGAACAAAGTGGACTACTTCTCTGCCCCTTTGCGTTGTTCCAATCGATTGAGAGGCATCTCTCCACCACCACCATGTCTGTATTTTTATCTTCAATTTTCTCATTTTTGACTAGTGTGTATTTTTGACATGAGAATGTCTCATTTTTTAGCTGTGTTTCTTTGTGTTGTGTGTCAATTGTCCCTCAAAAAAAATGTTAATGGGTTTATAGGTTAAATGTCAATTGGCCAGTTAAGATCTCTCACGTTCAAAAGATGAAAGTTGCCGAGATGAGAATGTTGAGATGGATGTGTGGGCACACTAGGAGCGACAGGATTAGAAATGAGGCTATTCGGGATAAGGTGGGAGTGGCCTCGGTGGAAGACAAGATGCGGGAAATGCGACTAAGATGGTTTGGGCATGTGAAGAGGAGAGACATAGATGCCCCAGTGCGGAGGTGTGAGAGGTTAGCCATGGATGGTTTCAGAAGAGGTAGGGGTAGGCCAAAGAAATATTGGGGAGAGGTGATTAGACAGGACATGACGCAGTTACAGCTTACCGAGGACATGACCTTAGATAGGAAGGTGTGGAGGACCCACATTAGGGTAGAAGGCTAGTATATAAGTCTCGTTATCTTTCCTTATTAGTAGGCGCATTAGCGCATTATAATTTCTTGTGCTTTGATTTATGTTATTATTTGCTACTTTCTGTACTTTGATTACTCTATTTTATCTGTGCCGCTTTCGTGATTTGCATTTCCATATCGCTTTGAATTCCTTGATTATCCTGTTTTACTGTGTCGCTTGCATTATTTCATTGCAATATCGTTTTAAATCTTTTAACCTTATCTGACCCCCTTTTTATGCTTCTATTGAGCCGAGGGTCTCTCGGAAACAGCCATCCTACCTTGGTAGGAGTAAGGTCTGCGTACATTATACCCTCCCCAGACCCCAAGATGTGGGATTTCACTGGGTTGTTGTTGTTGTTGTTGTTGTTGTTGAGCTATCCCACCTATTAGACTAGTCTATATTATATTCAAAGCACGAAGGGCTTTAGAAATATTGATTGAACTTTTTGTCCTTCATTAAAAGATTCTGCAATAGATAAAAAAAGTCATTTTACTATTTTCCTAATATTTAAGAATTTAAAATCAATTATATAAGAAGTCCTAAATAGTTAAGAGTTTGAAATCAATTAAGATTGTGCCATATATAAATCCGTTCCTATTTGAACTATAAATACCTTGTCATGTAACATAATTGTAATACCTTCCATGTTAGTTTTCCTAATAAATCGATTAATATTTTTAAAATTGTGGCATATTCCTGTTTGGTCTATAACATTGGTATCAGAGCCACCCACAGCCCTTCATGCCTTGGATGGTGACGCCGGTATGACAGTGTTCGTCGGGGGCCTCGAACGGATGCGGAGGGTGCTGTTTTGTTATGTGTCAATTTTCCCTCATCGGTTAAAGAAACAAATGTTAATGGGTTTATTGGCTAAATGTGCTCTTCCACCTATCAAGCTAGCCTTTTGGGTTGAGCTCTCCTATTTGGTTTATAACACGATGGTAGTAGTATTCAATTATTGCGTAGTCTCATCTGTTTTGATGTGTATTACTATCATTTGATGCATTACTGTTGTATCTTGCTAGTTTGATGTTTCATTTCTTATAATCCTGCTTCGGAAATGGTCTCTCTACCCCCATAAAGGTAGGGATAAGGTCTGCGTACATCCTACCCTCTTCAAACCCCACTTGTGGGATGATGTTGGGTATGTTGTTGTTTTTTATATTGCTTTTTTACGGAGATTGTGGATTTTTAACAGCGCACCCTTCACCGGAAGCTTTGGCTCGGCGTTGCACTGCTTTGAAACTGTGTGTTCGCTGTCACTTCTGCAGGTTTTACACTCCTTCTCTTAATGTTCTTCTTTCAATACCCTTGCTAAACCTTTTTCCCTCTCATTTTGCAAGTCACAGTTTTTGTTTGATGAATTGACTGACTGAGCAAATTGTTAGTATTCTTTTTCCCTCAAGACGGTCCCTTAGGCTTGGTTTTTACTATTATTCAAGCATTTTGAGCTTGAGTTTACATGCCATGTCTGCTCCCGCTTCAGCGGTTGGGTTATGACATGTTATTTTACCCATCTTAGTCCAACCGGTTTATTAATTTGAGATTTTGACCTGCCCCACACCACTAAGCTTGTCCCTGGTACAATACAACTGCTCATTTCACACACGAGAATGATTTGAAAATGATAATTTGTGAATGCTAATGCAGAGAAAAGAAATTGTGTGGTGAAGAAGATTGTAAACGTTGTGGTGATTTGGACATGGATCAGCCTTGCTTAGGTTGGTCTTACGAAGCACTTCTCTTTTCTCGTAAACTAGTTTGCTGGCAGACTGATGAGTCTAAAATTTCCATACAGGCCAGACAGATTGTTCAATTTGTCATTCTAGCAGTGGTATTTTTTGCCGAAGATGTCTTAATAGCCGCTATGGTGAAGGTGAGGCAATAGCTATGCGTTTTAGAAACAGAAAGTCACCCATGAGGCATTGTCATGTCTAACTATCTGTTACTCTTTTGTTCTTATTAATAAAAGGCATAGCATTGTGTGCTTTGTCGCTTATGAATGTTGATAATTACTAAAAACTATGAAAATGTGTGATAGAACTGTCGGAGGTGAGAGCAAATAAAGAATGGATATGTCCTCATTGCACTGAAGAAAAAGGCATCAATCCATATTGGATATGTAACAGGTACGTAGTGTTTACATAGAACAAGACTAGGTGCTTATGAAAGTTCTTTGGTACTGACACTGGCAAATATCATTTGGGTTTTTTCTTGCTCGTGCGTTTTTATGTTTTTTTTAGCCGAAATTGCCTAGAGAAGCGAAAGATGGCTCCAACTGAGAGGGACACTATATACAGAGGTTTGTATGTCGTAACTAGTTTACTTGAGGTTTTGTTTGTTCGTATCTGTTGTTATAATAGTGTGCCCTGAGAGTTTTTCTAATTTCTTGTTGGATCTTTGGATAAAACAGCTAGAAAGATGGGATATAAATCAGTGGCACATCTGTTAATGGATCAGCTAAAGGGAGCAGTGGAAGGGAGATGATAAGAGCTTTTTAGTGAATTTTGTAAACATCTTATTGGGTCTAATTAGAAGAGCTACATAGGCAGCTAAATTAACTTCAGAACGTAAAGATGAATATTATGAAGACCAACCACCGATCGTAATGGCTTGGATCCTCATTATCTAAAGATGTAACTGGTGCGTGCGATGTAAAATGTTTTTGGTTTTTCACCTGGTGTTTTGTACCCGCTATGGGATCCGACTAACTAGATGTGCAAAGCAATGCCAAAGGACAAGACCCTTGTGCCATTCGGAACAAAAAAAAAAAAAAAAAAAGTTGTTTAGCTAAACAATTTACCTTGATGGAACATAATAATAAAAGGGTTACCTATAAGTTTATATAACTTTATGAAGAAGCATTGACAAAGGATCATGAGGATACCAATCACTAGGATACGTTAGAAAGTCCTGTGATGACTTGCAGGATAACTTCTTTGTAAATTTGTCTCGTGTCTCCGAAACAAACGTTCATGTGTGGTATCCACTTGGCTTGCAGTAGTTTCAGTGAAAGTCTTGAATGCGATTGACATCCAACGGTAGAGTTAGGAGCACAAGGCCCCTCATAAAGACTATTTTACTTGCTATATCATGCAGTTTTCTACTTTCAAAATCATACCAATAGAAGTTTTTGTATGTAGCTAGGAAAATCAAGTGGGAGTTGCATGGATGAAGATGTCCTATGTTTACACTCAGAATAAGATAATTGGAATTATTTTGGTTAATTTCTGTGAAACTCACCTTATGTTTCATGATCCATTCAATGCTTGGATTTTGCCCTCATGTGAACACAAGCGAGAAGATGCGGTACCTTTTCACCATAACAACAACAATAGTGTAATCCCACAAATGGGGTTTGGGGGGACGAGATTGTTTCCGAAAAACTCATGGCTCAAAAGAAAGGAAAATAAAAGAAAAGAATTCGATGCAGATACAAAAAATATGACACTAAAATAGCAAGATACAAAGCAAATCGCAATAAATAGCAATACACATCGAAGAATAAAAAATTACACATTACTAAATAATACTACTAATAAGGGTATGTAGAGAGGCGGCTAGCCCCTACCGCTCACACCTAAGGTGCGACACCACTCGGCTACCTACAACCCTTCTATCCTAACCCTCGAACTTCACACCTTCCTATCTAGGTCCATGCCCTCAGTGAGCTGAAATAACTTTTTCACCATCTTTAGGCAATTTTAATCATTGCATATTCTTTGGAAAAGGGTCAGATTTGCCCTTGTACTCTTACAAATAAGTTATATTTCCTATTTATTATATTTTTTCAACATATTTACCCTTGTCATCCAACTTTGGGATCATATTTGCCCTTGTACTCTGGAAAAACCCATATTTACCCCATGTCCCACCTTAAATTTCCTATGTGGCACTTACGCGGCTTTTTTTCAATTAAATCTACTCACCCATTTAAACTCTTTTAACCCGCCTGTCCGTTCGACCCGACTCACTAAAAAATTAAAACCCAACCAGTTTCTTTTCTTGTCATCATCTTCTTCTTGTTTTCTCTTTTCAATAAACACCCACAGCTTTAAAGCTTGTTCATGGCGGATGCTGAGATGGATGTGCGGGCTTATTAGGAGAGATAAGATTAGGAATGAAGATATTTTAGACAAAGTGGGAGTGGCCTCGATGGATGATAAGATGCGAGAAGCGAGGCTAAGATGGTTCGGGCATGTAAAGAGGAGGTGCATGGATGCCCCAGTATGGAGGTGTGAGAGGTTGGCTATGGATGGTTTCAGAAGAGGTAGAGGTAGGCAAAAGAAGTATTGGGGAGAGGTGATTAGACAGGACATGGTGCAACTTCAGCTTGCCGAGGACATGACCTTAGATAGGAAACTATGGAGGACACAAATTAGGGTAGATGGCTAGTAGGTAGTTGAGCGTTGTCTCGCTTATCTTTCCATACCGGTAGTCGTAATATTAATTCCGTAGTTTCTTGTTCTTCTATTTATGTTATTATCGTTGTTCCTTGTAACTCAATAATAATATTATTTCCTGTAGTTGTTGTTCTTTTTAAGACTGCTTTGTCATGCTATCTTTAGTATTTTGCCGTGGCTTTTTTACTTCTGTTATTTCTTTTCCGTACTGCTTTGATATGTTTTTCCTTTGAGACGAAGGTCTATCAAAAACAATTTTTCTACCTCCCAAGATAGGAGTAAGGTCTGCATATACACTATCCCTAGACCCCACTTGTGGGTGTTGTTGTTGTTATTGTAACGAGACGAATATCATACAGATATGGAGAAAGACAAATCAGTGTGTTGACTTTCTGGCAAATGAATTAATGAAAGCCACATACATGACGAAGATGTGCTAGTATGAGTAGGAGCGATCAAAGATATGGAGCTTATGCTCTTTAGAAATTCAAAGTTATACAGTATTATGAGAGATTTAGTAGTTTTATTTAGAATTTCCAATGTACCAAAAGAAAATGTGGACATATTCTATCAAATAGTATTTGTTTTTGGATTCTTTTATATTTTGTTTCACTTACTGCACATTTTAAAGGTACTATTATATGGAATGGATTTCAAGCGTGTATCATTTTGGTAATTTAGTTGGCTTGTGGACCCTTGGCCATGAGAATTGTTCACTTTTTTCCCGAATTTTTTTTCATTTTATTTGAAAATCAATGATTGGTCATGAAAATACAACTTGAAATTTAAAAAACACCCAAAACTTTATTTTCACTATTTCCCACTTTTTTAACTTTCAATACATTCAAATAAGCAAATATTTCTTTGCAAAAACTATAACCAAACACAACTCCATTTTCGACTCAACTTCAAACATTCCAAATAAATTGAAAAATATTGGTTTCTATGGCCAAACGCCTATTTATATTCGTCTAAGAAAATCAACACTCATTTTGTCGGCATTTCAAATTCAAAAACTCAGCCTTTGTCCAAGGTATTTACTACTATATATAAGGGATAATGTAATGGGTTTTGTAGTACTTAGTTACATTGTAACTATTTGGTTGGTCTAACCAAATTGGTTTGGTCTTTCAAATTGTCCTTAGAGTTGCTATTTATTACTTCATGTATTAAAGTATATTCCAATAAATCAAGATACTTTAAAACCCTTTTTGATAGCATATTTTTTTCTATGTCTTATTTTTGCCTCTACTTTATTTCATTTTTACTTAGGTCGACACAATCAATTTGGTCAATATAATCAATTTTGAGCCCTTTAAAAATGCTAAAAAATTTGTTAATATTGATGATGTCATCTAATAAAAATAACTATGCACAAAAACAATCTAAAGTGGTGATGATAATAACTTTGAAGAACTCATTTGGTACCGGAAGAGTACTCTATCGATCAAATTTTCTTTAGCAATTCTTAAATTACCATTAAATTTCTCTTGATCTTGTTTTTAGTAAAAAAAATAAAAAATAAAAAGGTTATTCTAAAAATATAAAGTTAGATTTAATGATTTAACACAACTATAAAATAGAAAATAAATTTTAAAACTCTAACAATTAATAGATTAAACTCTTGGAAAATAAAAGAAAAATAACCTTTAAATTTTATTCAATTTGCTTAATTAAGTGGGATAGAAAGAGAAAAGATGCTTACCAAGTGATCAACTCGTCAATCCCATAATTATTAAATATTGATAATCGCATCTTTCTTTTCTAGCAAACAATTTAATTTGTCAGGAATCGCGTAATCCTTAATTGGTTGAGTAAGGAAGTTTTCTTTTAAGAATAAAGCATCAATGAGTTAATGACAAACTAAATCAATTCTTAAATTTTGTTTCAAAGAATTCAATTTATTTTGAATTTCATCTAAACCCAAACTTTAATCACCATATTTGTTTTATCATAAACCCTCGTCACATGAAATTATGAGTAGTTAATCAATGAATAGCAAAACATGCTATTCCTACCTCTAACTAGAAATTATATGCTCACAAATTCATAAAATATAAAAATGTCCTTTTCAATTTATGACTATAGTCAATTTGAAGTCATTCTGTATATTTTAAATTATGTTACTAAACATCAAGTTATCTCTGTCTCTTTGATATCTATTTATCCCAAGCAAACTTGTTTTCTTATAGTAATTCTTTTAGTAAATTATCTAATTATATGATAAAAAATTTAACTAATGAATAATACATGATTAAGAAGCGATCGTTTTAAAAGAATTGCGCCTAAGAAATGTACACATTTTTTTTAATCAAAAGCATTACGAAGTTTAGAGCACGGGCTTCACTGGACTAGTTTATATTTATATTTATACTATATTAGAAGCATGAGTTGGGGGTGGTTTCGTCGTCCACCTCCAACTCATGTTAAAAAAAAAAAAAAAAAAAAAAAGTGGACCTCATGCTAAAAAAATCAAGCAATGTAAAAAATAAAATAAAATGGACCCCACCACCTCCAAACTCAGGTAAAAAAAAGAGTGGACCCCATATTAGAAAAACAAGCAATATAAAAAAAACACGTGCCCTCAATATTAAAAAATCAAACAATATTTATGTAATTCCCAAAGTATCCCAATTAGGTCAATAATGGTGGATTCATTGTCATATGCATATCAACCTATTAGGGAGCAAATGAAATTATTATACAACAAAAAATGTGGACCCCATATTATTGTTTTTCTTCAAAAGGTTAAGTAGCCAAACCATACAATTTCCTTTATTTTCTTATATTAGCATGAGATCTAATCTAGATATTTAACTGTTGTATTTGCTATTCCGCCATGTCATTTATTTGTTATGTTTACTAAAATAAATATACTTAAAATATTTATATTTTAAAATAAGATAGAATTTAATTACTTTTTCATTTTTATTCTTACTCTAATAAATGTGAAAAGAGATTAATGTCGTAAAAAATTATATTAAATGGGGATCAAATAATAAATAAGGTAAATTAGTCAAATTCTGATTCTAATTGACGTTTCCTTTAAAAAAAGTGCAAAAGACAACATGATAAATAAAATGAGCTAAACCAAGAATATTCACCAAAAATTAAAAAATAGCAGTTCTTTGTTTAAATAGAAAATCAAGTTTCTACTTTGTTTCGTTTTAAACATGTAAAATTAATTTAATAATTTGAATTAGAATTATCCAAATCAAAATTTGATAAAAAAAATAATAAGTATTGTTTAGGTCCAATCTACATACATTAACAATAGAATATTTACATCTTTAAATTATCGAATTAAAATTCAAAGTATCAAATGATGCTTAAATATTGCTATTGTTTTCTCTCAAAGAGAGGAAAATAGTTTTCTTTTAAACAAGTGTTCTCTTTTAAAATGTATTAATAAATTTTTGCAAACTTTGTATTCGTAGTAAACACTAATATAATAAAGTTTTAGATACGGAACACAAATTATAATGTTATATTAATCGTATTTTGAATATAATATATATATGTGCGCATAAAAATAGTACAAATTTATATATCTTTATTAGCAATATAAAATATATATGTTATCACTATCTAAAAGTATAAATACACTTATACATACACTTTAATCCAAACCGTTTGGCATTGCGCGATGGACATAGGCCATCTAGTATTAGAAGAAAGACGAGGGAAAATCGCCATTTGAAACCCTAATGGGAAGGCAAGGAGTGAAAACTGAGTACGAAGAAGTGCGAAAAGCTCGAATCTTGGAAAATCAGGTGCTCTTTTCTCTCAATTTTGAGTGTCTTTTTTCTGTCACTGTTAATTGCTGTACCTGATTTTCTAGTGTACAGGTTAGATTGGCCAGCCTTGGACTTCAAAAAACCATTGCAGAGCTTCGAACAATCACTTCTAAACCACAACCAGAGAAGAAAAAACATGACAAAGTGGACTACTTCTCTACCCCTTTGCGCCGTTCCAATCGGGTGAAAGACAACTCTGCACCACCATCAAAAGGTCTGTGTTTTTATGTCAAATTTCTTGCACTCATAGATAGGAGAGCAAGTGTGTTCTTTTGACATGAGAATGTTTCCTTTTTTGTGTTTCTTTGTATATTGCTTTTTTAGGGAGAATGAAAGATTTTTCACCGGAAGCTTTGGCTCGACGATGCACCAGATTGAAAGTTGCTCTTCTCTGTCACATCTGCCGGTTTTACACTCCTTCTCTTAGTGTTCTTCTTTCAATACCCTTGCCAAACTTTATGCCTTTCACTTTGCAAGTCACAGTTTTTTTAATCACTCACTGTTTGATGTGTAGTTTCGGACACAACCTCTGCCTCACAAAGGTAGAGGTAAGGTCTGCGTACGTTCTACTCTCCCCAGACCGTACTTGTGGGATTACACTGTTGTTGTTGTTTGAGGTATTGAGTGACTGAGCAAATTGTTAGATATTCCTTTTCCCCTCAAGACGGCCCTTTGGCTTGCTGTTTGCTAGGATTCAAGCCTTTTAAGGCTTGAGTTTACACGCCATGTATGCTCTGGGTGACTTACAAGAATGACCTTATAGGTGGGTGGTCTTGAACTTTTGAACTCGCTTGCCCCATGGGCAAACCTTCAACTTTAACAAGTTTTGCCCTTTGACCTTGAAGGGTTTGCCCATGAGGCAAGCAGGATCAAAAGCTCAAAATCACCCATTTTCAAGGTCGTTGGGTGTATTTGCTTGGTCTGCTCCCGCTTGTCAATCCGTTTTCTAGTAACCGATCCAATTTTAAATGGTTTGGTTCATGACTAGTTCAATGACTTGACCTAACGGAACGAACTTGAAATTACCCATCAAACTAGATAAGAAGGGGTCAATATAGTGTAACCCAAGAATATGATACATCCCAAACACATGCATACAAAATCAAATTTGGAGATTGGATGGAAGAACTTAAGCTAATAAAAAAGTAGAGGAGATTAGGTCGTGCTTGGCGGTTGGGTTATGACATGTTATTTGACCCATCTTGGCCCAACCCATTTTTAACCAAGTAAACTTTAGGCAGATTGGATCATGACCCTTTATTACTTTGACATTTTGACCCGCCCAAGTTTGACCTAACTCCACATCTATCACCTCTAAGCTTGTCCTTGTGTACCATAAAACTGCTAATTTGTTACACGAGAATCAGCTGAAAATGATAATTTCTGAATGCTAACGCAGGAGAAAGGAATTTTGTGGTGAAGAAGATTGTAAACGATGTGGTGCGTTGGACATGGATTCACCTTGCTTAGGTTAGTCTTACAAAGCACTTTTCTTTTTTGTAAACTAGTTTGCTGGCAGACTGATAAGTCTAAAATTTCCATACAGGCAAGACAGATTGTTCAATTTGTCATTCTAGCTATGGTGTTCTTTGCCGAGGTTGTCTTAAGGGTCGATATGGTGAAGGTGAGGCAATAGCTAAGCATTTTAGAAACTGAAAGTCACGCATAATGCATTTGCCATGACTCACTAACCTTTACTCTTTTGTTCTGTTTAATTTAAGGCCTAACAAGAGTAAATATCTTAAAAGGTCACTCAACTTTGAGAAATTATTTAGCAAAGTCATTGAACTTTGCTATATATCAATAAAATCATTCAATTTTGGCCTTTACTCTCATAAAATCACTCAACTAAATATGCCATAAAAAAAATGACATGACAATATTAATTAATTTTTTATGCCATGTAGACATGGACCCCACAAATTTTAAAAAAAATCATATTTTAATACCTCAACATCCGCCCACCAACCCTTCATTTAAAACTCATTTTCTTTGTTGTTTTTACCTTATTTTTATGTGTGCTCTTATTCTCTTTCTTGAAATTATTTTCTTATTTATTTATTGCACTATCCTTTTTTTTTAGCTTCTACAATCTTTCTTTTCATCTCTATTTCTTATCTTTCTACTTTGTTTACGTATATCTATTTAACAGATAAGACTTACTCATTCAAGATATTTACACCAAATCAATATGCATGAATTTTATTTTAATTAAGAAATAAATAAAATAAAAATACATATTAATTAATCATAATTAAAGAATATATAGAAACACGTGAATATTACTATTGGTCTGGCTGAAAGGAAGAGGCCACATAGGACCGGTTGGACCCTTTCCTTTTGTAAGCAACAACATTTTTTTATTTTTTTTACCCAAAAAAAAAAACAACAATTTTTTGGTTAATATACGTTGGAACAAAGGTTAAAAATAAATCCGTTGGCATTACTGTGTTCAATGAGTCAATTGAAATTTAACAACTTAGCTCTTACGTAAAGTGTCTAAAGTAATAGATTAATTATTTATACATTAAATTTTAGAAAAAACTGAAATGTATATCCAAAATTAAAATATGAATTTATTTTATTTTATTTTATTTTATCTGTGGGGTCCATGTCTACATGGCATAAAAAATTGATTAATATTGTCATGTCAAATTTCTTTGATGACACATTTAGTTGAGTGATTTTATGAGAGTAAAGGCCAAAGTTGAGTGATTTTATTGATATGTAGCAAAGTTTAGTGACTTTGCCACATAATTACTCAAAGTTGAGTGACGTTTTGAGATATTTACTCGCCTAACAATGGGAACTTAGTGAAATTGATCTTTGCTTTCTCGCTTATGAATGTCGATGAGTACTAAAACTGTGCAAATTTGTGATAGAACTGGAGGAGGTGAGAGCAAATAAAGGGTGGGTATGTCCTCATTGCACTGAAGAAAAAGGCATCAATCCATATTGGATATGTAACAGGTACTTAGTGGTCACATACAAAAAAGGACTAGGTGCTTATGAAGAAGTTTTTGTTTTTTTGATAATGACACCTCTTGGGTGCGCCGCATGAACATGGGAGGCTTCTTGCACAGTCTGCCCTTGCCCTTTTATACGGGCAGATTTTCATTTGGTTTTTTCTTGCTCGTGCGTGTTTATGTGTTTTAGCAAATATTGCCTAAAGAAGCGAAAGATGGCTCGAACGGTCCGGAACGCGATACTTAGAGGTGTGTATGTCATTACTAGTTTCACTAGAGGATTTGTTTGTTTGTATCTTCTGTTATAATCATGTGCACTGAGAATCTTTGGATAAAACAGGTAGAAAGATGGGATACAAATCAGTGGCACATCTGTTAATGGATCAGCTTCAGCAAGCGTGAAGGGGAGATGATAAGCTTTTTTGTGAATTGTAAACATCACAGGGAGTAGAATTAGCTTCAGAATGTAAAGATGTTATGAAGACCAATCCGCCTGTAACGTTTTGGATCCTCAGTTAACCATCCTTTTGAACATATCTAAAGATGTAATCGGGGCGACGTGAAATGTTTCTCTTTTTAGTTTCCTATTTGGTATTCACTATGAGGGTCCGACTACTTCAATTTTGTGCCCGTGTAAGGCCTGTTTGTGTAAAACATTTTGAAGGGATTGTCTATGAGCCAATTCCACCGGTGTTGGCCATGGATGCTTTAATCTTAGATAAACTAGGAACTACTTTTGTTAGGAAAACTTATTTGGCATGTAATAGCAATATAGCTACGCACAATGATAACGCTATTTATATGATCCACCGTGGCCCTACTTTTTTGTCTTAAGTCAAAGTTAGAATCTTAGGTAGGGGTGGTCATGGTTCGGTTTGGGTCGGTTATTGATTAAAACCATAACCAAACCAATTTAGTCGGTTTTTAAATTTCTAAAACCATAACCAATCCAAATAAAATAATAACCACCGGTTTGGTTATTGTCGGTTTGGTTCAATTTTTCGGTTTATGACTAGCAGCCATAAGACTTATCAGTAAAACATTAAAAAGTTGAAAAAGACATGTCTTTTTTTGGTTCAAATGATAACTTTTATTTATAGTTTAAGGTGAAACATACATGATAGAAACATTTTCATTATTAGTGATAGTGTAGTACTCAAATTATCCAAAATTGCTAAACTATTACATATAGAGCTAAAAACTAACTTAGTAGTGGCTGCACCATTTTTGTCATCTTAATACACCTACCTGAAAATAAAGTAGAGCATAGGAGCTTTTAATTGTTGTTACAAACATACATATTAATTAAACATATAGACTACCTAAAATTAAAATGAAAATATATGAAATAAAAAAACTTTGTATAATGATTCCAAACTTTGGGGCAGTACTTGCATTTTGTCCTCAATTCACCCATTTTCTTAAAAAAAACTTTGTGTAATGATCCCAAACTTCAGATGTTTTTCTATCATTATCCTCAAGGCTAGGGTCTCGACTACACAAAGTTGTTCTTTTCTGCTTTTTAGGAAGATTACCCACGAAGAAGTATTAGGGCATTACTATGTGTTTGAGTTGCAGCAAATGCTGATATTACTGAAATATCTTCTATATAAAAACCTCTAAATCTACAACCTTTGTCCTTTTCATATGAAAAATATTAGAAGTTTAGGACCCATTCAAACAAGAAAAAAAGAAAAGTATAAATTCAAAAAAAATAAAAAAAAATCAAATGGCTGACAAGGAAAGACTAAAAATTTAAGTTAAAGACATCAGACTCTAACGTGAGCTTCTGTTAATAGGTTTACACTTAAAGAGTTAAAAGACTTAAAGACATGGGCTTGACATATTCTTAAAAACATGGACCTTAAACAATCATGTGAAATAAGTAGATCAAAAATCAAATTAATGATTAAAAGGCATAAAATATTTATAATTATTTATGAAAAACTAATATTATACATATAAATAATTATAAAATTTATGTATATAATTTATCGGTTTGGTTCGGTTATTTTTTAATAGAATCATAACCAAACCAAATATTTTTGGTTTTTAAAAAATCAAACCAAACCAAACCGAATGTCGGTTTTTTTATTCGATTTGGTTAAATTTTCAATTTGATTTTGATTTTAACCAAAACTGTGAACAGCCTTAATCTTAGGTAACTTGCATATGCCTTCAGAAGAAGCTACAAAAGCTTCTCCCAACCGCAGATGTATTAACTTTTTGATACTACTTAAAAATACTTTTCTTTTTTGTGTTATTGCTAAACACCTTATTTGATCTCTCTGATGCAAAAAAAAAAAAAAAAAAAAGTCCTTTAAGCTTTTCAAAAAATTTGCCAAATGGCTTCCAAGTCTTCATCGAAAATTGAAAAACTCACATCCAATTGACGATTATATAAAAACTTTGGTTTTCTACTTTAGTATGAGTCTAGTCTCCTTCCCCTAACCCCCTATTTGGATGGTTGTTTTATTGTGTTTTTTTCTATGAAATCATGTTTGTTTTCAAAATTATGTTGTTACGTATTCGAGTTTTAGGTTAAAATTGTCCTTTATCTATGGGAATAAGTTCATTTTGGTCCCTCAAATATTACCCTGAGCATATTTGATCTCTTATCTATGGGAGTAGGTTCATTTTGGTCCTTCAAATATAAGGCATATTTAATCCCTTAACTATGCTAAAGTGAGGTACTTTTGGTTCCCCTAATAGAACCCGTTTAAAAAGTAACAGTACTAAACCCATGTGATACTTGTTATACCCCATTTTAAACGAGATTAAATTAGGAGTACAACGTATTGATGATTCCTATTTATTTTGTTTTAAGGAGTCGCCACCTAATTAATTTAACGGTGAATTAGGACACCTAGAGGTTAACTAAGGCAAAGTTAAAACTAAACCTCAATTAATAGTCTGCTTAACCAGTGTGATTCTAGGTAAGGGCTCTATATTATCCTAAAGGGAAGGGGTTAGGCATCCTTTAGAATCCGTTAACTTACGGTTATCCGACCAAACTTAGGTTAATTAATTAATGTTAAATAAGATGCTTCTAATTTTAAGAAAAGGGCTAAGAAATGTTGCTAAGGTTTTTTAAGAAAAATAATATTAGTTAAAATAAGATTTTCAGAAAATACAATAATTTGTATAAAAGAGACTTTAAATGCCATTTTGAAGACACGACTTATGAATGTTGTTAAGGTTTTAGACGAAAGTATAATAGTGTTGTTTAAAATAATACTTGTAGAAAACATAATAATTTGCGTAAAAGAAGATTCTAAATATTAAATAAGACTTGAAAATATTGATAAGGCCTTAAATGAAAGATAATATTTAATAAGATTTATAGAAAATGTGATAATTTGCATGAAACAAAACTCACAAGCATTGTTAAGATAAAAAATGTCATTTAAAGAAGATTTGTATAAAATATGAAAATACAATAATTTGTATAAATGTGGCTAAACTTTAAAGTAAAATGCCGTTTAACATAAGATTTGTATAAAATATGATAATTTGCCCATAAATAATAGCTGTTGAGAAGAGATTTGGCAATTTTAAACTTTGAATAAATCATATCATTTTGATTATAGCCATGTAGAAAAATCTAAGCTTATAAATAGGATTAAAAAAGAAGTGAGTTTTCTTTATCATTTCTTATTAACTATGATAACTATGCTTAGCTAAAAATATGCGTGATTGATTCGAACTTGAAGGATTGTTTATAAAATATGCTTGAATTTATATTTGCGTATTAGTGGTGTTTTGAAATTAAGATAACAAGAAATAAAATATGATTCCTTTAACTAAAAAATATTAATTTATACTATCAATTATTCTAGAAGTAAATATTATAGATTCTATAAATAACTTTAATGTGAAAAGAAAAAAATGAAACTTATGGGATTAATTATTAGTCTTCTTTAAACTAACTACCCATTACTAAACTAAATCTATTAACTCATTAAGGTTCATCTAAGTTAACAAACAAAGAGTCAGTTGCATAATATGAATTAAATGCAGAAAACAAAATAAAAGAGCAGATAATGTCAAATGGGTCCAGCCCGTTTCGGGACTGCTGGAAACTGTTTACTGTGGGGCTTCGGCCCAGCAGATTTCTTTTATATGTTGCTGCGGATCCGTTGCTGCTGTTGGGCTTAGCCCAGAATATTTTTAATCTGCTGTAGGTGTAGATTGACCCGAGAGGAGGTAACGTTGGGCCTTGACCCAACACCGAATGCGGAAAAGGAGACAAGTCCCTCGGACTCGTATGCGATGGTCATGCAAAAAATTAGAAGGAAAGGGATTAGTATCTACTCAATGAATAATGTTAAACATATAAAAAATAAAACAGGCCAGTGGAGTATGTGATATGTATATTGGTCCTAATCTAAACGAGGGGCTGGAAACCCAACAGAAAGAAACAGGATAGAAAACAACATTTTGCAAAATGTGCTGGCAATTCATGATACATATCAATTCTAAACATGACATACAAATATCTGTTGGTTTTGGGAGCTTTGAACTCAGATGGGTATACTTTCAAATGAATACTTTAAGTAAGCATCCACAACTAAGGAATCTAACTCCATTGTTTTAAAAACTGAGTTCTTCCAAATGCTTGTCCAAACTAAACTGGAATAGAACACAATGGTGTTTAAAGAATGAGTTAGAGATGGTTGTGATCAAACATATTCCTAACAGTCTTCAACCCTTAAAAGTGGACTTTGCTCAGTTTTCTCTTCTTCAAAAATACATATCAGCAAAGCCATTTATCGAATCATATCAAATGAACAACCAAATAAACTCAGTTCCTTAAAATCTTTATAGGGAAAAGTTGACCATAGCAGGTTTCAGGAGGGGACTTCAGATTTCAATCACATAACAGAACTTCAGACATTCACTAACTGATCTCGACGAAAAGTTTCAACTATTGATCACAAGCTTCAGCAGGATGCCAACACAAATTTTAAATAGCCAAGGGTTGAACTTAGTAAGTAACATAGATGAACATGCTTGGAAACTACTACTACTAAGCATAACCAAACAAAGATAGTAATTAACACACATAAATATATATCCTAAACTAACAATTAACATGGTTGTCTTCTAACATATAGAACAAGTTAATAAATGAACAAATCTAAACATGTATGATTCTTAAATTAACTACATGATTGTTTGGCAGGGATATACACTTACTAATTGTGCATATGCAACACAACTCGAATCAAATACAATTCATAACAACCCAACACTTGACTACACATGATTTGGAAGCTCTAACTATCATGTTCCACATAGCAAAGATCTGATTTTATTAAGCAGATAAAAGAGAGAACACCACTATATAATGATTTGGCCAGCCCACATATTAAACAGGATCCACCATTTAACTTAGAGGATGATTACAAAGTCCTATAACATGTGAGAATAGCTTGACGGACATACAGACCAATCTGAGTCAGCACAACCTAACACTAATTCATACCTCGAGTTCCGCCGAGGCATCAAACAGACACAAATGCTAACATATCATCCTTTATAGAGTTAGACCAGACACATACCATATTAGGCTCAAATTTATAGAAGGCAAACAAGAAGGTTCATTTACAAACCACAATGGAGGCATATTAACTCAATACTGTTGACACCCAATTTTGTCCCGCCTCTCTGCCAAAATACCTATTTTTAAGCTTCTAATATTTTTTGAAAAAAATAAAATATATATATTATGTTTACTATAATTATCAGCCTCTTATCAATACCGACACTTTATTATTCTATTATAATAATAATAATAATTATTATTATTATTATTATTGTTATTATTATTTATTAATATTATTATAATTCACAATTCTTATCATTTCGGCATTTTTACCAGCTTACGCATTTATCTTTGCATAATTAAATAATAGTATTTATTTAGTGCGGATTTTCAAAGAAAAATAATATATATTATTACACGGCTATTATAACACCATATGATCTTATTACCCGAGTCTAATAATCACACATTTTTGGTATTAAGTAATATTTTGTCACCCTCGGTATATTCATTAATTAAAATGGGTCTTTTATTCAAATTTAAAGCCAAACTATTTCTTGCACTCGGTCCGCATTTTGACTTACCGGACTCCAAATTAAAGCCCGATTGACTCCTGATAATTTTGGACTAGTCCATATCCCTTATCTCAATTTTTGGAATAATTCGTGTTTGAATTTATTAGTCTATTCTTTTAATACCCAGTCTAAAAATTGACCCAGTCCATTTACGGACTGGTCCGACCCATTTTCAAGAAAATAAGGGAACCCTAAAGGGGTTCCCCTTCATTTCTCCTCTTCGCCTTCGCCGCACCCCACCTTCTCCGTCTCCCTTCCCTTATCCACCACCGTCTCCACCATCCTCGTCCACCACCATCTCCTCCCTTCTTATCACCACCATCACCACCGTCGCCACCATGTCACCTCCACCATACCTCCGACTTTAGCCATTCACCACGTGACCCCCATCCGCCGCTCCCTGCCATCTCTCACGTTATCATCTGACGCATCCCACGCCTCCACTACCTCCATCACTCCACCTCTGCTCCCCACTCGTCTGACACATTCCACTTAACTTCGTCTCCACCCACGCCTCTGACACCCACGTTACCCCTGTCACACCCACGTTACCCCTGTTCCCCACGCCTTTGTCCCCTCTCCTCTCAAACTCAAACCCTAAATCAGTCTATAAGTATTCATTTTTATTCATCCAGTGGAGGGGGGATTTTTTTTGGATTCAGCAAATTCCCAAATAGCCGATTTTCTTTCAGTTCAAGAAACCCCCTGTGAAATATTTTGTTTAGTTGTCACAATATCGCAAAAATATCGAATCAAAATACTCAAACGATTTTTCGTCTGTTCTGTGTTTGTTGCGAATCCGAGTTTCGCAACCTCGAATTTGAAGTGTTTCGAGTGTGAATCGAAGACCCGCACCCACTTTGCTGCACCCACAAAAGGTCAGCATGTTCCTCTCCTTTTCAAATCCGAAGTTTCGAATATGTTTGCATGTTTGTTTCGTTTTGGTTGAATCTTAGTTTGTGACTTGTAGTATCGAGCATGTTCAGGATTGGTTAGTTCAATCCTGTGTCTAGTTCTGTGGTTATGCAGTTCTATGCTATGTATCGACTTGGATTAATCATGCATTTTGTTAGGTTCACATTGTTTATCTATTATTTATAAGATTAGTTCTGTATATTAGTTTGTGGTTTGCTAACGATGTGTATGTACATACCTTCAGTCTGTTTCACAAGGGTTCATTTTATGTTTAGCAGAAGTCCTGTAGGTACAATTGCATATATTTATTCAGATGTTTTAGTAGTTCAATGAAGAATATGAATGATGTTTTCGGTTTAGTGCCGCTCCCATACAGTTTATGATAAGCACATTGACTCTTTGTGCCTTGTAGTTGTTGGTTTGATTTAAACTTGGTTTGGCAGTTGTGTCATGGTAACCCCATTCAAAATAGGACAATATCCTTCCTTATTTGACTGGAATATGTTGTTAAGGCCAGTTGGTAATAAAAAATGAGATTCGACATGTTAGACTAAGTCATAAAATCTATGTTCTGAACTTCATCTGTCTGCACTAGAAATGCCAACCTTTGTTTCGTATTGTTTGAATCCTCTGGGTATGGGTTTGTACACTAAGGTCTCTGCTTATTCTATAAAAAAATTTTGATAAACATTTGGTCTTAGCATAAATTCATTTTGGTCTGCTTGGTGGAGTGTGTAATAATCCAAGTTAGACATTAGCCTGCTTCTTTTTGTCATTTTTAGTTTTGGTTGCTGTTGTGATCCATACCTAGTCTGGATATTAGCATATATGATAACTTTAAGTGGTTTTGAAGCTGTTGCTGAGACTTCAAACTGATGACAGTTTTAAGAGTGTAACTTTGGTTTCAATGTAGTCTGTCTAAATTTCTAGTTCATAACTGTTTCTTGGCAAAGACCTACATTGCTATTGTCAACCTCCAGATCAGCCCTTAGCTGAACTTTGGGATCCAGGATCATATATTGCATCTTATCCATACATTTATAGGTCATACTGCCCCTAGCATCATCATTGATTAGTCTATCTTGTTGAAACACCATGTTAGCTCCATCCTGGATTATGACCTTTGTGCATATCACCATTTGCATTATGCCTATATTGTTCTGATTAATCTCCTATATGTTGATGTTGACATATCTTCATTCCCTGCTATCCTGCCTTTCATAATCATCCCCTTTTCATCTCTATATATATTTATAGTTCACAGTCTTTGTTCTCTGTTTCACCTAAATGTTTTAGCTATGTTTATCCTTTAAGAGTTCTTAAGAATTTTAGATTTGATATGACGTTGAAATGATTCTCAAAACCAGTTGGATAAGATCCCTGTGAGCAGAAAATGAACTCGACCAATTATTTCAAACTTCAGCCCATCTGTTTAACTTGTCTCCATTTAGTTTAAATACAGAAATTGTTAGAATGTTATTGGATATTGATAAATATAGGTCTTAATTCGCTAAAGAATATCCCTGTCCCGCTGGTTTCTTGTAAGCAAGTAGTCTAAATGTGCAAATATGTACTGTTATTAGTAAAATATGTATCAGTGAGTCTTGGGTAAATTTTGTTATCAGTTTTGGGTATTATTTGACTTTGTGCACTGTTGCAAGTATGTTTCAGTTGGTTATATATATTTATGTATATTATTGATATACCTCTATTTAAAACAATCGTGAATGTATGCATAAGATATACCAAAATATATACAGTATATATATATATATATATATATATATATATATATATATATAATTTATTGATTTGTTTTGAGTTATATTTTACATGTTTTAACCTCATCCGTTGATTATATACTAATCCTTCCCTTTTATTTTGTGGCATGATCATCGCATACGAGTCCGAGAGACTCGCCCACTTCCGCACCCGATGTTGGGCTAAAGCCCAACGAAATTCCTTCCGCGTCCAGCCCAACAGTAGCAGCCCAGCAAAATAAGGGCTGCTGGGCCGCAGCCCAACAGCAATACCCATAGCAGGCCATCTTAAAATGGGGCTGAGCCCATTTGCTTTAATTATCTCCTCTCTTATTTATTTTGTGATTTTAATTTGTATTATGCCACTAACCGTTTTATTTATTATTTCATTAGTTAGATAAATCCTAATTAATTAGTAGGTTTAGTTTTAATAATGGGTAGTTTATTTAAGGAAAACCAACGATTAGTTTTCCCCAAAATTCCATTTTTTTTTTCTTCCTTCTTTTTATATTAAAATTATTTATAGTATCCATAATATTTACTTCTAAAATAATTGATAGTATAAAATTCATATTTTCGAATTAACAGAGTCACATTCTTATTGTCTTAATTTCAAAACATCATTAATATGCAAACATAAATTCAAACATATTTTAAATAATTCTTCAAGTTTTGAATCAATCATATATATATTTTTAGCTAAGCATAGTTAATAAAAAGTGATGGAAAGGATAAAGAAAACTTTCAATAGCCACTTTGTATTTTGTTCCTAAAAACCAATAAACATCTCACCATTTGAATTATTTCAAGTATCTCGTGAAAGCGTCGCATAAATTCGTATTTTTGTCTACTCATATATAAATTATCTTTGCAGGTTTTATTGCAAAGAATATCATTAGTATTCGAAATCATATCAACATTTATAAGTTTAGTTTAAATGGCATTTGAAATTTCCTTTTATGCAAATCATCTGTTTTCTACAAATCTCATTCCAAATAGCATTTTTATTTAAAGTTTTATCAATTTCTATCAATTTTGTTTTAAATGGTGTTTGAAATCTTTTTATTCAAATTATTATATTCTCTCTAAATCTTATCTTAAGCAATATTTTATATTTCTCTTTAAAACTTTAGCGGTATTTACAAGCTATTTTCTTTAATTTTAAATATTTTATTTGAATCTTTAGCCCTAATTAATTAACCTAAGTTTGATCGGATAACCGTAAGTTAACGGATTCTAAAGGATGCCTAACCCCTTCCCTTTAGGATAATATAGAGTCCTTACTTAGAATCACACTGGTTAAGTAGACTATTAATTGAGGTTTAGTTTTAACTTTACCTTAGTTAACATTTCGGTGTCCTAATTCACCGTTAAATTAATTAGGTGGCGACTCCTTAAAATAAAATAAATAGGAATCACCAATACGTCATACTCCTTAAATCGAACCCGGTTAAAATGGGGTGTGACAGCTTGGCGACTCCACTGGGGACTTTAGGCTCTAATCATAACAACTTAGGTTAATAAATAATTTGTGGGACACTTTATTTGTTTTGCTTTATTTTCCTTATATTGTTGCTTTATATACTTCTAAATGTTTGTATTTCATTCCTTATGTGCATTTTTTCTATGTAATATGTACATTACTGCTTTCCTTAAACTGTCATTCCGTTCATATTTCTTCCACTTCTGGAAACTCACACTATCACACGTACACGCGAGGTGTGTTTTGCGCACCCGCAAATTTCTTTCGTAGAATCCAAATTTTAGGAGAGTTGGCGTATACGCGGGGTGCCCGAGTAACGGGGACCGCGTAGCCTTCTCACTCGAGCAGTCCGCTTGGGAACCTTGCGTCTAGTAAACCCATTCTTAGTCTACTTAGGGTAGAGCGAAGCCAAAACCTTGTAAGGACATGCATCATTTTAAACCTAGGAGGCTTAATACCCTTGGTGTATTAAGTTCATTAGTCAACCTTACCAAATGTCCAAAAGAGTCTATGACTCTAAGTGACACTACTCACTATCTATGTGCATTATTTGAAGGACAAATATGTGGAATATGTAGACCTAGTACTCTATAGATAAGTATTTCAAGAAAAACTGACCTTTTGTTGCAGGTTGATGTGGAGCATCTAAAATTAATGCCGGAGGTTGAAGACAATTAAAAGAAATTAGTGGAGATAAAGCGTTAGATATCCTAGATCAACTTTAAATTGTATTATTAAACTGGCATGTAATAAATTTTATTTTCTTGTAAATTAGTTGTAAGAAGAGTTATGGAATGATACATAAAAGACATGTTTGTCCTTCAATGTTCGTTAGGCCTACCTCTGGCATAAAGAGGTCCCTTGCATTATAAAACGCGATGTATTATGTGCAATAATATTATCCTTACCGTATACTGACTCATTTTCCTTTTCTTTTTCTTGTTTTTATCTTTTTTCTTTTTAAACTTATTTTCAAAACAAAAAAGGTTGACTTGTGCTCAAGGGGAACTGGCGGAACATCCATATTTCACACGGTCTAGAGCCAAGAAATCAGACTCTGACTCATCACTAATCGTCTGGTTAACTAAAAGGACTCGTTCTAAAATGGAGCAAAGTTTGATCAATGCAACCACTTCATCTGAGCCATCTCTTAGTTTACCAATCACGAGTGATCCCACATCCTCTAATGAACCAGAAACACATTTGGAGACCATTGCTCGTCTGGAGCGACGAGTTGCCGAACTAAGTCATATGGTACTTCATAACCGGTCATTTTCTCAAACACCGCCACATATGACTCCGTCCCAGGGAGTTCGTCAGACTTTGCCTGTGCCACCTCCATTCCCAAATTTGGACGAATTTAACCAAGCAAATTATTTCACCACTTCTCAGCCAGTTCGTTCCGAACACCTCACTCAAAATGCTCCCTTTTTATTTACAACCACCTCTTCAAAAGCTCAATTCATACCGCCAGCACATGACACACATCAAGTTCCGCCAGTGTATACTTATACCACAGCTCCACCCATGACACAGATTCAAGGACAATGTCGCACAGATGTTGATCATTATGTCGAAGTTGAAAATGAGGCACGGTCAGTTAATGATGAAATGATAAATAGAAAGCTCAAAAGTTTGGAAGATGCCATGAGAAGTTTGCGTGGTGTGGGTAGTAATCAAAGCGTGAGATATGAAGAATTATGTGCATTTCCTGAGGTAGAATTGCCACCAGGTTACAAGATCCCAAAATTTGAGAAGTTTGATGGGTCGGGAAACCCTTTCTTTCATTTGAAAGTTTATTGTGAAAAGTTGATTGGCGTAGGAAAGAATGAAGGGATAAGAGTCAAACTATTCAATCAAAGTTTGAGTGGAAAAGCCTTGGAATGGTATTCCAAGCAAGATACAACCAAATGGCGTACTTGGGATGATTTGGCAAATGCTTTTGTGGATCACTACAAGTTTCATGTTGAGATCGCTCCTGATAGAATGTCAATTACAAAGTTGCAGAAAAAGTCGATCGAATCATTTCGAGAATATGCTATACGGTGGAGAGAAGAAGCATCTAGGGTACACCCACCCATGGAGGAGACCGAAATGGTTATTTTCTTCATTCAAGCACTAGAACCGGAATACTATGAACGTTTGGTGACAATGGGTGGAAAAACTTTTGCAGAAGTGATCAAAGCTGGGGACATGATCGAAGATGGCATTAAGACAGGGAGAATAACAAGTCTTGCGGCTTTGCAGTCTACTAGTAGGGCTATACAAACAGGTACTCTCGGAAACGGAAAGAAAAAAGAAAAGGAAGCAGCCTCGGTAATGGCTTTGGGAAACACCTCGTACCGCCATCAACAACCACCACGATACCAGCCTAACGCTCCTCACTCACAGTATTTCCAATATTCTCCATATCCATACGACCAAACTTTGTCATCTTACCAACCTCAATCACCACAAATATCTTACCCCGTTTACAACACACAACCAGCATATCGAGCTCCACGACCACCAACATATCCAGCTCCACCATCACAACCTCATCATCCAAACAATGCATCTGCACCTCGCCCAAATAAACCGTTTCGCAATTTCACACCATTGGGAGAACCACTGAGCGTTGTTTTCGAAAGGCTGCAAGCTTCAGGCTTAGTATATCCTGTGGAAGGTAGAATTCCAGATCCATTACCCAGAAGCTTTGATCCCACTAAGACATGTGCATATCATTCGGGGGTAAAAGGCCATTCCACTGATCGTTGTTACGCATTGAAGCATAAGGTTGAGGATCTTATTGAAGCAAAACAGATCACGGTCAAACCACCAACACCAAATGTGGTTAACAATCCACTCCCGACCCATGATGGGGCCACGATAAATATGATTGGAATAGATGAAAATGTTGATGACCCAGCCGAATTTATAGTGCCTGTGGATCGTGTGGAGGATCATGATCTTGTAGCCGTTGCTTCTCCGGCTGTAGTGATAAGGGGTTGTGTGCCTGTCGAGATATTAGGAGCTTCATCAACGCCTGTGGAAGTAGTTCAAGCACCAAATCAGTTACCAGTGCTCGATACAAAAGCCGTACCATGGAATTATCAACAAACTGTGATGGAATGTCGAGGAAAGGACACGATCACTGACAAGGTTAAGACATCAGGAATGACAAGGTATGGAAGATGCTATTCTCCAGAAGAGCTAGTTAGATTGGGGCAAGTTAAGGAAGCCAATGTACCTCCCAAAAGGGTCGTGACTGAATTCGAAGCAGAAGAATTTCTGAGGAAGATTAAGGCTAGTGAGTATTCAGTTGTGGATCAGTTGAAAAAGACCAATGCTCAAATTCCTATTCTCTCTTTGCTTTTGAGTTCAGATATGCACAGAAATGCACTGTTGAAGATCTTGAATGAAGCATATGTCCCAAGCGAAACAACTAGTGAGGCGTTAGCTGGGATGATTGAGCGCGTACTTGACAGCCATCGAATCAGCTTCGATAATGAAGAACTGCCGCCAGAAGGATGCATGCATAACAAAGCACTCCATATAACTGTCAAGTGTCGTAACATGTTTGTGGCTAAGGTATTAGTTGATGGGGGTTCTGGACTCAACATCTGTCCATTAACAAGTCTGAAGAAGATCGGATATAATGTTAGCGAGCTCAAGACCAGTGATATGAATATTCGAGCATTTGATGGGGCTCCAAGGCGTCCTATTGGGGAAATAGAGTTGAAAGTGTTGATTGGCCCTGTTGAATTCATTATGGACTTTCAAGTACTTGATATTTCCACGTCATATAATATGCTGTTAGGTAGGCCGTGGATTCATCTGGCTGGGGCTGTACCATCTACTTTGCACCAAACTGTCAAATTCGAGTGGGATCAACAACAAATATGTATACATGGAGAAGGAGACACGTCTTTCTATATCGAGCAATCCACTCCATTCATCGAGGCAGAAAGAGGTTTCGACGGAGCAGCTTACCATGCTTGGGAGGTTGTGAATGTCACTAAAGAGAGTGAAGTGTGTCAAACTCAAGAATTCAAAAGATCATGCGCCGCAATTATGGTTGCAAAAGAAATGGTGAGAAATGGGTACCTACCTGGCTTTGGGCTAGGGAAAACACTAAATGGGCGGGTTGAGCCAGTCGTTCTCCCTACGCGACAGTTTACATTCGGTTTGGGATATGAGCCAACTGAGGAAGAAGTGAAGAAAGCACGAAAGAATAAAAGGAAGGAGATTGCATTGCCAAAACCTATTCCTACCATTGATCAAACTTTCTCAAAACCTTCAGATCTGATTGATGAAGTTGCCTATGATGATATCGTGGAGGGAGTCAAGAACCTGTTCGGGGAAGATGAAGATGATCATGCTGCGATAATCAAAGACTTTGCTGAAATATTGACTTTATAGGCTGCTGAGCCAGGACCTGAGTTGCAAAATTGAACTTCTATCTTAGCCCCGGTTCGTCGGGAGTTTCAGTTTTTCAGTTTAAATTTCCTTTTGTAGTAGGCCGGAGGCATCAACTAGAACATTTAGTTCCTTTTGTCATGTTGCCTCTATGTTTTGTTACGGCCTTTTTAAATTAAGATTCTGTCATTTTGTTTGTAACGAACTACGTTTGGCCTGACTTCCTGTTGGATACGTAGGCAGCCCACATCGGGTTCGGCCACTCTTTTCAAATCATTTCAGTATCTTTGTTTATGGTTGGAACTACGTTTGGCCTGACTTCCTGTTGGATACGTAGGCAGCCCACATCGGGTTCGGCCACTTTTTCAAAATATTTCAGTGTTTTTGTTGTATGAGTGGAACTACGTATGGCCTGATTTCCTTTTGGATACGTAGGCAACCCACATAGGGTTCGGCCCCTTTATTAAAAAACAAAACAAACTCAAAAATCTTTATGTTCATCACGAACTACGTCTGGCCTGATTCCTTTGGGATACGTAGGCAACCCGAGGCGGGTTCGGCCCTTCTATTTTGAAATTTTTATCTTCGGTTTGGCCAAACATTTTTGGTTCGTATAAAATACATAAGGATTTTAACAAGATTTTGGTCTTCCCACCATTTAAATTCATGTGTCTTAGTATCTTGAAACTGGGACAAAGTTTTGAAATCGGTCAAATCACTTTCAAAAAATTTTCATTACAACTTTCTCACTTTTCGATTGTTTAGAACTAAGTGTTTCCAGGACTTGAAACTGGGACAAATTTTGAAGTCGGTCAAATCACTTTCAAAACTTTCATTATAAGTTTTTACTTTTCAATTGTACAGAATCAAGCATCTCTAGGACTGAAACTGGGACAAATTTTTAGAAGTAGCATAAAAGTGGTCTTAAACAAAAGTCCATTCATATTTCTAAAAATGTGAGTAAATTCAAAAATCGAGTCTTCTTAATCATGTTACATATTAGAGCCACTAAGTATTTCCTTTCAAAGTCATCTAAATCTCATTACTTTTATTTTCAAAATACATTTTTTTTTATAACTGAAACTCCCCGGCGAAGCAAGATATGTGGTGAGACATCGAAGAACGTGGACGCGACCGAGACAAAAGTCAATTCAAGGGCCAAGTTCCCCGACATGCACAAGTCAACCAATTTTCTTTTAAACTCACAATTTTTCTTTGTTGAGACAGGTCCAATTAACATGAACACGGTGCATGTATTAAATTATGGGCGTGATCAAAAAGTTAACTTTCTTCAAAATGCAAATACTCTTCAGCGTGGATGCAAAGGTAGCTTATGCCGAACGGTGGGCGTCGTTCCACTCATCACGAAATTTCAATTGCAACAGTGGACACAAGTTCATCTTCTCAACCAAGGGCTGTAAGTATAATTCTTTTAGACCCAGCTATTGATTCTTATCACTAACAGTTGTTTTAGCTCGTGACATTCATCGATGGATCGAATACATATAATCATGGACACTGACCTTGATCACCTGTTATTGGTTAGAATTCCTCAGTTTCGTCATCACTTCATACATGTTCAAATCATTATCAAATTCTTTTAGAATGAAGTATGTTAATAAGATAACAAGATCGAAATATTGCATCGTATATCAAATTGTGGGGGTTAATTATATATTTAACTTCCGTCACAACGGGACATGGATTAAGATGTGGATATCTTTTTACAATACTATTTCTAAAGTGAACGTGGATTTACATTTACATTGTGGATGCGAGCATGGAAGTGGAAATAGAATTATATTACAAAAAAAATATACATATAATTGTAGAAAGTGGATACAGATTTATGTTTTTGAAAGTAAAAGTGAATTTATTTTTGCGCCGTATAATGCAGACGTGAAAGTAGATGTAAATTTACTGTTGTACTGTATAATACGGACGTCAAAGTCGACGTGGATTTATATTTTGTACCGTGAAATGCGGACGTAGATTTATATTCTGAACTGTGAAAGTGAACTTGGATTTATTTTTCTGCACCCTGAAAGTGGATGTGGATTTACATTTTTTGCACCATGGGAAGTGGACATGATATAGGCACCCACCTTAAAATGCGGGTATTTCAAAGTTCAAATTAGGCACCCACCTTAGAATGCGGGTATTTCAATGTTCAAATTAGGCACCCACCTTAGAATGCGGGTATTTCAAAATTTAATTTAGGCACCCACCTTAGAATGCGGGTATGTCAATTTCAATCCAGGCACCCACCTTAGAATGCGGGTATTTCAATGTTCAATTTAGGCACCCACCTTAGAATGCGGGTATTTCAATGTTCAAATTAGGCACCCACCTTAGAATGTGGGTATTTCAAAATTTAATTTAGGCACCCACCTTAGAATGCGGGTATGTCAATTTCAATCCAGGCACCCACCTTAGAATGCGGGTATTTCAATGTTCAATTCAGGCACCC
Source organism: Lycium barbarum (assembly GCF_019175385.1). Lineage (NCBI taxonomy): Eukaryota > Viridiplantae > Streptophyta > Magnoliopsida > Solanales > Solanaceae > Lycium > Lycium barbarum. Next base: position 142,517,803 of record NC_083339.1, read on the forward strand.
ACCTTAGAATGCGGGTATTTCAATGTTCAAATTAGGCACCCACCTTAGAATGCGGGTATGTCAATTTTCAATTTAGGCGCCCACCTTAGCGGGTATTTCAATGTTCAGTTCAGGCACCCACCTCCGAATGCGGGTATCTTATATTTCAAGTTCAGGCACCCACCTCCGAATGCGGGTATCTTATATTTCAAGTTCAGGCACCCACCTCCGAATGCGGGAATTTTATATTTCAGTTCAGGCGCCCACCTCCGAATGCGGGTATCTTATATTTCAGTTCAGGCACCCACCTCCGAATGCGGGTATTTTATATTCAAGTTCAGGCACCCACCTCCGAATGCGGGAATCTTATATTTCAGTTCCGGCATCCACCTCCGAATGTGGATTCAACTTTCGAAACAGGGGTTGCAAGTGTAACTTCTCCAACCCTGTCTTATTTACATATATTTCTTTATTGCTAACAATTGTTTTTAGCTGGTGGCTTTTGACAACATCAAAGTTGGCATCACACATCAAATCGTGGAACTATTTCTTCGGCAGCGAACTGGGGCAATTTGTCAGGAAGGATAATCAGACTTCCCGACACGGGTCAAAGATCTACCTCGAACACTCGTCTCTAATTACAAGTATTCTCTTGCGTTCCAGCAATACAATTTTCAGAATTCTCAAGTTTCTATCACAATACCCAGTGTTATCATAATTCAGCACTGAGACAATATTTTGCAAGTTTCGCGCCAATTGGGGTTCAAGTGTCGTAGTTGTCCCAGAACTACACTCGACCTGATTCTCGTATAGCCCTAGATGTGTAGGCAACTCAGAGACCGGAGTTCGGCCATGACCCTCTCAAATTTCCTTTAGCCGGGACAAAATAGGCTACCGAGTCAACGTCTTTGCCCGACAACTCTTTTCATCGTTACCGGGCAAAGAGGGACAAGTTGTTGACACCCAATTTTGTCCCGCCTCTCTGCCAAAATACCTATTTTTAAGCTTCTAATATTTTTTGAAAAAAATAAAATATATATATTATGTTTACTATAATTATCAGCCTCTTATCAATACCGACACTTTATTATTCTATTATAATTATTATTATTATTATTATTATTATTATTATTGTTATTATTATTTATTAATATTATTATAATTCACAATTCTTATCATTTCGGCATTTTTACCAGCTTACGCATTTATCTTTGCATAATTAAATAATAGTATTTATTTAGTGCGGATTTTCAAAGAAAAATAATATATATTATTACACGGCTATTATAACACCATATGATCTTATTACCCGAGTCTAATAATCACACATTTTTGGTATTAAGTAATATTTTGTCACCCTCGGTATATTCATTAATTAAAATGGGTCTTTTATTCAAATTTAAAGCCAAACTATTTCTTGCACTCGGTCCGCATTTTGACTTACCGGACTCCAAATTAAAGCCCGATTGACTCCTGATAATTTTGGACTAGTCCATATCCCTTATCTCAATTTTTGGAATAATTCGTGTTTGAATTTATTAGTCTATTCTTTTAATACCCAGTCTAAAAATTGACCCAGTCCATTTACGGACTGGTCCGACCCATTTTCAAGAAAATAAGGGAACCCCAAAGGGGTTCCCCTTCATTTCTCCTCTTCGCCTTCGCCGCACCCCACCTTCTCCGTCTCCCTTCCCTTATCCACCACCGTCTCCACCATCCTCGTCCACCACCATCTCCTCCCTTCTTATCACCACCATCACCACCGTCGCCACCATGTCACCTCCACCATACCTCCGACTTCAGCCATTCACCACGTGACCCCCATCCGCCGCTCCCTGCCATCTCCCACGTTATCATCTGACGCATCCCACGCCCCCACTACCTCCATCACTCCACCTCTGCTCCCCACTCGTCTGACACATTCCACTTAACTTCGTCTCCACCCACGCCTCTGACACCCACGTTACCCCTGTCACACCCACGTTACCCCTGTTCCCCACGCCTTTGTCCCCTCTCCTCTCAAACTCAAACCCTAAATCAGTCTATAAGTATTCATTTTTATTCATCCAGTGGAGGGGGGATTTTTTTTGGATTCAGCAAATTCCCAAATAGCCGATTTTCTTTCAGTTCAAGAAACCCCCTGTGAAATATTTTGTTTAGTTGTCACAATATCGCAAAAATATCGAATCAAAATACTCAAACGATTTTTCGTCTGTTCTGTGTTTGTTGCGAATCTGAGTTTCGCAACCTCGAATTTGAAGTGTTTCGAGTGTGAATCGAAGACCCGCACCCACTTTGCTGCACCCACAAAAGGTCAGCATGTTCCTCTCCTTTTCAAATCCGAAGTTTCGAATATGTTTGCATGTTTGTTTCGTTTTGGTTGAATCTTAGTTTGTGACTTGTAGTATCGAGCATGTTCAGGATTGGTTAGTTCAATCCTGTGTCTAGTTCTGTGGTTATGCAGTTCTATGCTATGTATCGACTTGGATTAATCATGCATTTTGTTAGGTTCACATTGTTTATCTATTATTTATAAGATTAGTTCTGTATATTAGTTTGTGGTTTGCTAACGATGTGTATGTACATACCTTCAGTCTGTTTCGCAAGGGTTCATTTTATGTTTAGCAGAAGTCCTGTAGGTACAATTGCATATATTTATTCAGATGTTTTAGTAGTTCAATGAAGAATATGAATGATGTTTTCGGTTTAGTGCCGCTCCCATACAGTTTATGATAAGCACATTGACTCTTTGTGCCTTGTAGTTGTTGGTTTGATTTAAACTTGGTTTGGCAGTTGTGTCATGGTAACCCCATTCAAAATAGGACAATATCCTTCCTTATTTGACTGGAATATGTTGTTAAGGCCAGTTGGTAATAAAAAATGAGATTCGACATGTTAGACTAAGTCATAAAATCTATGTTCTGAACTTCATCTGTCTGCACTAGAAATGCCAACCTTTGTTTCGTATTGTTTGAATCCTCTGGGTATGGGTTTTTACACTAAGGTCTCTGCTTATTCTATAAAAAATTTTTGATAAACATTTGGTCTTAGCATAAATTCATTTTGGTCTGCTTGGTGGAGTGTGTAATAATCCAAGTTAGACATTAGCCTGCTTCTTTTTGTCATTTTTAGTTTTGGTTGCTGTTGTGATCCATACCTAGTCTGGATATTAGCATATATGATAACTTTAAGTGGTTTTGAAGCTGTTGCTGAGACTTCAAACTGATGACAGTTTTAAGAGTGTAACTTTGGTTTCAATGTAGTCTGTCTAAATTTCTAGTTCATAACTGTTTCTTGGCAAAGACCTACATTGCTATTGTCAACCTCCAGATCAGCCCTTAGCTGAACTTTGGGATCCAGGATCATATATTGCATCTTATCCATACATTTATAGGTCATACTGCCCCTAGCATCATCATTGATTAGTCTATCTTGTTGAAACACCATGTTAGCTCCATCCTGGATTATGACCTTTGTGCATATCACCATTTGCATTATGCCTATATTGTTCTGATTAATCTCCTATATGTTGATGTTGACATATCTTCATTCCCTGCTATCCTGCCTTTCATAATCATCCCCTTTTCATCTCTATATATATTTATAGTTCACAGCCTTTGTTCTCTGTTTCACCTAAATGTTTTAGCTATGTTTATCCTTTAAGAGTTCTTAAGAATTTTAGATTTGATATGACGTTGAAATGATTCTCAAAACCAGTTGGATAAGATCCCTGTGAGCAGAAAATGAACTCGACCAATTATTTCAAACTTCAGCCCATCTGTTTAACTTGTCTCCATTTAGTTTAAATACAGAAATTGTTAGAATGTTATTGGATATTGATAAATATAGGTCTTAATTCGCTAAAGAATATCCCTGTCCCGCTGGTTTCTTGTAAGCAAGTAGTCTAAATGTGCAAATATGTACTGTTATTAGTAAAATATGTATCAGTGAGTCTTGGGTAAATTTTGTTATCAGTTTTGGGTATTATTTGACTTTGTGCACTGTTGCAAGTATGTTTCAGTTGGTTATATATATTTATGTATATTATTGATATACCTCTATTTAAAACAATCGTGAATGTATGCATAAGATATACCAAAATATATACAGTATATATATATATATATATATATATATATATATATATATAATTTATTGATTTGTTTTGAGTTATATTTTACATGTTTTAACCTCATCCGTTGATTATATACTAATCCTTCCCTTTTATTTTGTGGCATGATCATCGCATACGAGTCCGAGAGACTCGCCCACTTCCGCACCCGATGTTGGGCTAAAGCCCAACGAAATTCCTTCCGCGTCCAGCCCAACAGTAGCAGCCCAGCAAAATAAGGGCTGCTGGGCCGCAGCCCAACAGCAATACCCATAGCAGGCCATCTTAAAATGGGGCTGAGCCCATTTGCTTTAATTATCTCCTCTCTTATTTATTTTGTGATTTTAATTTGTATTATGCCACTAACCGTTTTATTTATTATTTCATTAGTTAGATAAATCCTAATTAATTAGTAGGTTTAGTTTTAATAATGGGTAGTTTATTTAAGGAAAACCAACGATTAGTTTTCCCCAAAATTCCATTTTTTTTTTCTTCCTTCTTTTTATATTAAAATTATTTATAGTATCCATAATATTTACTTCTAAAATAATTGATAGTATAAAATTCATATTTTCGAATTAACAGAGTCACATTCTTATTGTCTTAATTTCAAAACATCATTAATATGCAAACATAAATTCAAACATATTTTAAATAATTCTTCAAGTTTTGAATCAATCATATATATATTTTTAGCTAAGCATAGTTAATAAAAAGTGATGGAAAGGATAAAGAAAACTTTCAATAGCCACTTTGTATTTTGTTCCTAAAAACCAATAAACATCTCACCATTTGAATTATTTCAAGTATCTCGTGAAAGCGTCGCATAAATTCGTATTTTTGTCTACTCATATATAAATTATCTTTGCAGGTTTTATTGCAAAGAATATCATTAGTATTCGAAATCATATCAACATTTATAAGTTTAGTTTAAATGGCATTTGAAATTTCCTTTTATGCAAATCATCTGTTTTCTACAAATCTCATTCCAAATAGCATTTTTATTTAACGTTTTATCAATTTCTATCAATTTTGTTTTAAATGGTGTTTGAAATCTTTTTATGCAAATTATTATATTCTCTCTAAATCTTATCTTAAGCAATATTTTATATTTCTCTTTAAAACTTTAGCGGTATTTACAAGCTATTTTCTTTAATTTTAAATATTTTATTTGAATCTTTAGCCCTAATTAATTAACCTAAGTTTGATCGGATAACCGTAAGTTAACGGATTCTAAAGGATGCCTAACCCCTTCCCTTTAGGATAATATAGAGTCCTTACTTAGAATCACACTGGTTAAGTAGACTATTAATTGAGGTTTAGTTTTAACTTTACCTTAGTTAACATTTCGGTGTCCTAATTCACCGTTAAATTAATTAGGTGGCGACTCCTTAAAATAAAATAAATAGGAATCACCAATACGTCATAAATCGAACCCGGTTAAAATGGGGTGTGACAAATACAATGCCATTTGGCAGTTTCTTTTGTCAAATATAAGTGAAAACCATGACAAAAATTAACTAGACAGTTTTCATGCCAGTGAATTCCAACACAATGAAGAGTCTAGGTAATGAACTCAGTCCCTATTTGAACATTGACTGGATTAAGGCTAATACACCAGTACATTTTACTGCATTAAACTGCTGAACCTGCTTATTTAAACCAATTTAACATAGCAACATGCTTGAACACAAAGGCTAGCTAAATTAGCATATAACATGCTTAACCATAAAACGACTCATCGTATCAAGGTTCATTAGATTAAACTGACTTAAGCAGGCATGGAAATCCCAATACTAAGCAAAACAGAAGGTTTTTTTTTCTATTTCAACTATGATTATAGTTTCAGATTGAGCAAACAAAATAGGCTACTTTGAGTGCAATTTTTTATACTAATTACAAAACTAAACAGGACAGACTTAATGACTAAACATGATTTCATACCAACTACGATACTAATCAAACAGACTAAACGGTTAAATACAATTTCTTACCAACTGCCACACTAAGCAAAACAAACTGAATAACTGAATATAAGTTTCTTACCAATTGCAATACTAAGCAAACAAACTAAGTAGCTAAACTCATAACAGATTTAATACTTGGAATATATTTCAACAGGCATATTTAACTAAAATTAAACTAAAACGAGACTGATATATATACACGTCTCACTGTATGGAACTGCTAAACATATTTCTAAACCAATTAACCCAACCTAACACAGGAATATGCTTAACCCCGTGGATTAATTATGCTAACACATACCGTGCTTAAACTGATGCTAAAATTAATATCAACATACAAGAAACATGTAATTTAAACTAAGATACAAGAAAAAATGCAAGCAAAATAAAAGGGACAGAGAATTACCTTCTTCGGGTGCAGCGAAGTGGGTGCGAATCTTCGATATACACTCGAACACCGCCAAATCCGAGTTTACGATGCTCGGATTCGTAGCAGCACCAAGGTAAACGAGAATAAAATTGATTTGATATTTTGATTTGACAATAAAACAAGACCGAAACTGCTAATAGAACTCGTATTTTTAGGAATTATAAGCGACTAAAAGACTCATATTTTAGAGCTTTTCGGGGTTCAAAAAAATTGTTTCAGAACCTTAATTTTCAGGGGATTCTGTGATTCGAAAAAAAAAGAACTACAAAATAGGGGGGGTTTTGGGGTTCAAGAACTGTGATTCTTAGGGGATTTCCTGCGATCCCAGAACCTGAACCCTAATTTCTAGGGGATTTCTGCGGTTAAAACAAGTTGTTCTTGGGGAATTTCCGGGATCAAAAGTAAAACCAGTTCTTGGGGTTTTCACCAATCAAGAAGAAAAACTGGTTCTAGGGGAATTTCATGAATCGAAAGACCTCGTTCTTGGGGGGTTCTCACCGATCCGAAAAAAAAATCCCCCCTAAGATGGATTAGAAAATGAGTACTTATAGGGAAATCTTAGGGCTTTTCGATTGACAAGAAGAGAGAGAGGAGCGGGGGGGACAAGACGAAGTGGGGAACAGAGGGAAGTGGGAGCGGGGTGCAGGCGGCGGTGGTGGGGACGAGAGATGATGAAGGAGAGGAGCGGATGGGGAAAAGGGGAGAAGAGAGAGGAAGGAGAGAAAGAGGAAGAGAGAGAAGACGATGGGGGGGGGGGGGGGGGGGCGGCCTGGAGGAAAAAAATGAAAAGGAAACCCTCCTTTATTTTGAAACGGATCCGGGTCGGGTCCTTTGTGGGCTGGGTCAATTTCTTTTGGATTGGGTATTAAATGAATGGGCTGGTCCGAAGTGTTGGTTAATTATTTGGGCTGGGGTGAATTAAGTTGGGCTGGTAAATTAAAATGACACCAGGTAAATTAAAATGTGGACTGGTTTTGTGAATTGGTCCGAAAATAGTATGAGTTGATTGGGCTACTACATTTAAATAAAAGACCTATTTAAATAAACTTGTGTTAAAATATTACTTAATATAAAATATGCAATTATTGGTGCTCAGATAAAAATGGCGTTGTAATAGCCGTGCAATAATATTTCGAAAATCCACAATAAATAAACACTATTATTTAATTATGCAAAGATAAATGCGATGTGTGTGCGTAAGCTGATAAAATGCCGAAATGATAAAAAATTGTGAATAATAATAATAATAATGGCTAGTAACTGTAATGGAATAATGAAACACCGGTATTGATAAGAGGCTAATAATTATAGTAAAATATAAATATATATTTTTTAATTTTCCAAAAAATATTAGAAGCGTAAATAGGTATTTCGGAGGAGAGGCGGGACAAAATTGGGTGTCAACAATACTCACGGGACTCGTAAAAGGCTAAATCCATCGGACAAAATGCAAAGCAGAGTAATGACATTTCTCTAAAAAAATGCAACTCATATAAGATATTAGCAAAGCAACTCATAATATTTGGATCATATGGTTGGTAACCAACTCTTAAACGGTAATCTGGCAGCACACATGGAACCATTCCACTTATTTTGGAAGCATGTTAATATAAAGTTTTTTTTGTTAAATATTAAAAAAATCAAAATTCTTTTTAACAAATGTTATAAATTATCTTAATTGGTGGAACAAGTCCAATTTTTTCCAGAAGCATGTGAATACAAATTTCAATATATTAGATAAAGTTTCTGCCTGTTTTAAAGAATCAACTTCTTTTTCTTCCAGCCAATTGAAGCTTTCTATAGAGAGGCTAGGGCTTTTTCCGGTGGAGTGTTTCATCATATGAAGTTGGGGAGAAAGGCAAATGAGTTTAGTATTTTTGTCCAATGGGTTTAGCCTCTTACAAGTCACGTGAATGTCACATGGGTTTAGCGCTGTTACTTTTTAAACGGGTTCTATTAAGGGAACCAAAAGTGCCCCACTTTAACATAGTTAAGGGATTAAATATGCTTAGCGTTATATTTGAGGGACCGAAATGAACCTACTCCTATAGATAAGGGATCAAATATGCTCAGGCTAATATTTGAAGGACCAAAATGAACCTACTCCCATAAATAAGGGACAATTTTAACCCAAAACTCTTACGTATTCTATTTCCCCATTATACCCGCACCCCATCCACCCTACTTCATCACACCCACACCCAACCCCCTCCACCACTCACCCCACCCTACCACCCACCCCCACCCCCACCCCACCACCCAATGACCCACCACACTCACCACCTACTTTTTTTTTTAAGTGCCTATTTTATCCTTCAAAACACTATATTCATTAATATATATATATATATATATATATATATATATATATTAAACCATAACAAACGATACAGTCCATCCAAACACTATATTCATTAATATAGTACAATACAGTACAATACCATACTATACTCAAATGGAGTCAATTATGGCGGTGATGAGATTTAATAGTAAAATTATATATGTGATCCCTTGAACTTGCTTAAATTTTTCATTTAAACACCTTAACTTAACTGTGTTCCTATTGAACACCTGAACTCAAACCAGAGTGTGTCTAGTAGACACAAAATGCTGATGTGGCAGAAGGCATATCTCTCATTCCTCCTCAGCGCGCGTGATCAACTTTCAAATTTGCCTAATTTATTTTTGTTTTTGCTTTTTTTTATTCCTTTTCTATTTCTTCTAAATAAATTTTTTCTCCTTCCTCTTCACAAACAAACCAGTTATTCACGGATTTTGAATAAATCACCGTGAATCACCAAAACATCTCTCTTCCGGTGAGCGGCTTAGAGCTGGCTACAAATTATACCTTTTCGAGTTTTTAAGTTTTCAAAGCCTTGATTTCTGATTGGGGGTACCTAACGCTAAATTGGACATTAATAACTGGTTTTGAAGATCCAAACCACCGCGAACGCCATTGACAAAATTTTACATGTTTTCGGGGTTTGAAGTTTTCGTTGATAATATGTTATTCTAGTTAAATTATCTTAAATTTGAATCCACATTACAGATTTCACCAAAGAAAGAAACAAGAGAAGAAGAATGATTAAATTATTTGTTTTTAATTTTTTCCCCCCTTGAAATAGAGCTTTCTATCTGATGCTCATGCTCAAAATTCAAGAATTGAGACATTCAAGCTATTTGAAGGAGTTTTACGTAATTTATTGCTAATAGAGGAAAAGGAAAATGGAGAAAGATTAACTTTAAGAGAGAAGACGGGGTCTTTCAATTTTGGTTTTTTTCTTTTTGGTGACGTGTCTTTTTCTTATTGGTTTTACTCGTCACGTTGGCAGAGAGTGATATACACTCACTTTAGTTTGCTTGGAGTTGCAAAATATATGTCCAATAGACATAATTTAGTTTGAGTTTAGGTTTTCAACAGGGACAAGGTTAAGTTCAGATGTTCAAATGAAAAATTCGACAAGTTGAAGGATTGTATGTGTATTAAGCCTAAATTAATCAATGTAAGACACGTAAGATATAGGGAAAATAACACTGTATGATACTTTGAAGAAAATATTTACCCAGATTAGCCAATATTTTTTTATTTACCCGAGCTAGCCAACTTTTATAGCTTTGCTGTTGCTCTGTTTCATGTGATATTCCTAAGTTTATAGCTTACGTGGATAAGACAAATATCAGTGATTGTTACCAATTTAGAATATGTGCAGCTTCCACACTATTATACACTTTTATACGGTGTAGAAGTGTGTATAACACGTATTATACATTTTGTATAAACTCCTCATATGTAAACACCTCTTGTATAGGTTTGTATAATATTGTATACTAGTGTAAAAGTGTGTATAAACGCCTCTTATACATTATTATACACTTTTATACAAGATTGATACATTGTCTACTCCAAGTGTATAAAGTTGTATATTCTTGTATATCGTGAAAAATGGCTATGTGGGGTGTAATTTTAAAATATGGCTACGCAAATGTAAATTTGTATGCTAGATTGTACATTATTGAAATTTTCCCTAAGATATATGTCTTCCATATAAATATTTATTATTTAATCATAATTATCACTTTAATTCATTACGAAAATTAAACTGCTTGATTTGGCACAAACAACAATACATATAGGGCCGTTTGGTACGTGGGATAAGATAGGGTAATCTAGGATTAAGTTTGAGATTAAATTTATGTTGTATTTGGTTGATGGTATAAATTTATACTATCAACCAAACAAATTATAAAATTAATTTCAAATTTAATCTCGAATATCCCACCTTATCGCATTAAACTTTGAATTATTATATCCGACCTCTCAAGTGCAATAAATAAGTCCAAAGACTATAATCCCCGGATAATTTAGGCCGCGAACCAAACAACTCCCATAGGTATTTATCATAATTTTGGCAAATAAAATTAAAAAAGAAAAAGAGAAAGAAAAAAGAAAACCCCTTTGTCCTTTCTCAGAGGATTTACCACCTTGCTTCTCCATTGTACACCGGCATCTTACCTCAATATTCCGGCCGGCGATGCCGGCTATCCATAACCCTAACCCTAACTGGCTCTACAGTTGTTCGAATATCAATCCAAACAGCACTTTCTCGACCTTCAGTTTCCCTAAAACCCTCACATTTTCAAACTCCTTATCTCCATCTCTCAAATTCGTCTCTATTAAGCCTAGTTTATCCGCCGTTAACCGCAAACGACGGCGTTTTGTGACTGTTAATGCTATTGCGAAGTCGTCTAGCTCAGACCTTTATTCTGTTCTTAATGTCAGTAGAAATGCAACGCTTAAGGAGATCAAAGCATCTTATCGCAAACTAGCTCGCAAGGTATACTCCTATATTTCTACTTAATGTTTTTGGTGTTGTCATTTGTAAGTTGTTATTATTATGTTATTCTTTGTTGTTGCTTAAATAAGCTTTCTGCTTGAATATCTTTGATAAACACATCTCTGTATTCTGGCAAATGCTTGTTTGCTTCTTAATCATTATCTTCACTTGGAAACAGGATCATCCTGTTAAGACAATCGTATAAGCATATACAGTCAGACCTTTCTATAATAGCATCCGCATATAACTAACGCCTCTCTATAACAGCTAAGATTTTTCGAAACCGATTTTTTATGTTATATTTTGCTTCTCTATAACAGCATTTTACCAATAACAGCAACGGCCAACTTTACAACAATACACCTTTTGCAAAATTATCCCCCATATAACAACTATTTTTTTTTTGTAATATAATAATTAACCATCTTTATAAAAATAGAATATTTATGATAACCAATAATAAGTGTAGATATTTTGATCAAATATTTAATTTGATAAATGAAAGTGCTGATGAAGAACCTGAACCTATTGTTATTTGGATTGAAATAAAAGATTTAGCGGTTCAACTCTTAGATTTCCTTCAAGGGAAAACAATTGGATACCCGTTTGCCGAAAGTTTGGACACAAATCTTCGTCAATTCAAGTGTTATATCACCACTAAGAGATTGAAATATGTGAAACAAGCTACAATTATAAATTTCTTCCGTCAATCTTGAAAGAATTTAATTTTCAAGTGAATTTAAAATGTGTGCTTTAGAGCTTAAAACTTTATACATTTAGTTATGAATTTGTTGAAATTGTATCAACTTTCCTTAATGTTTAGTTAGTGAAGTATATCTTTGAGATTTAAAATTTAAATAATTTTGTTATTTTTTATAACAATAAACAAATAAAAATTAGATTTTATGCATCTTTTTTGCCTATAACAACCAACTATTATTTAAATGTCAAATGTTGTTATAGGTGTATAACAACCATTCTTTATAACAGCAAAAAAATTTCGGACCCAGCGATGATGTTATAGAGAGGTTTGACTGTATATAAGTTGTGGTTTGGCGTTGTCATTTGTAAGTTGTTATTATTATATTATTTGTTGTTGTTGCTTAAGCTAAGGTTTGGACATAGATTTGTTGAAACTTGGAAAAAAGGAGTTTTTGAACTTGTGTTGAAAAATAGTTTTTGGAAGTTGAAGTTATGTTTGGACATGCATTTTACTTGAAAAAAAAGTTGAAGTGCCGATTTTTGGAACTTGAAAATTGTTCTTCAAAAGTTTTTCAAAAACTAATCAAATTCCATGAACAAACAATTTTTTCAATTTTTTTTGGGAAAAGAAGTAAAAAAATTTATGTCCAAACGGGAAAAAGCTTTGTGCTTGAATATCTTTGATAAACACATATCCGTCTTGTGGAAAATGGTTCTTGCTTCTAAATTATTGTCTTTACTTGGAAACAGTATCATCCTGATATGAATAAAGGGCCTGGAGCTGAAGAAAAGTTTAAGGAGATTAGTGCTGCCTACGAGGTAACATCCTGCTTCCTTTCCCTCCAACACTTGCCTTTGTATTTCGCTAAGGCATTTTATGTTGAATTTATAATATAATGAAATTTCGCCTTACCCTTGGCATCCTTTATTTGGTGAAAATTTTGGTTTTGGTCTTTTTCTTTCATTGTTTTCAATTTGACTACAAAGTGTATATTTAGGTATTATCAGATGATGAGAAAAGGTCTTTATATGACCGTTTTGGTGAGGCAGGGATGCGAGGAGAATATGGTGTGCCCGGTGGCGGTCCGCAGGGGGTAAAGTACCGGCCTTTGTTTATATTTTCATATTTTTGATATATTTCAACTTTTGTTTATGATGACTGGTATCTGTTCCCGCATGATCATCTGATCTCTTAGGTGGACCCTTTTGAAGTATTTTCTGAGTATTTTGGTGAATCAAATGCCTTTTTTGGAGGAAGCGGTGGATCCAGAGGCTTCAACTTTGATTTCAAAAATATGGGGAGGCAGGATCTTGATATTCGGTGAGTGTCGATGCCCTGTTGCCTCTGAAACTATGTATTTCTGTGTGTCCTCGTCTTGGTGATATTAAGATATGTTTCATGCTGACAACATACAGTATTAAGATTATGATTCCCGTTGCAGTTGTATCTTTCACTGGGCAGTTTTATACTGCTTGGTGAAGGCTTTGGCTTCACCTGCATCGGTGAAATAAAAGCAAGAAAATTGAGGAAAAGAAAATAGAATAACTTCTCCATCAACTTTGGTTTAATTTTATGTTCGAAGTAATTAAGGACGAGAGGAAGAGTTTGATTTGGTCTTCCTTCGTAATCTGTCTTTTTCGTTAACTGAATATGTGTTGATGAACTTATTTCTTGTCTTTCAGTTATGACCTTCATTTGAGCTTTGAAGAGTCTATATTTGGAGGGCAACGAGACATCGAAGTACCTTCTCTCGATGAATGTGATAGTTGTGACGGGACTGGTGCTAAATCTAGCAGTTGTGTTAAAGTCTGTTCTGACTGTGGCGGAAGAGGAGGAGTGGTGAAAACACAGAAAACACCTTTTGGAATTATGTCGCAGGTATTTTCACATACTAGCATGAGAAATTAGTAATCGTTGAATGCTTTGGTTATCACTTCTTTTGTTATTCATCTTCTTTCCATCTTACAATCTAAACTATATCTTTGTCTTTTTTTGTTAAATTTTTTACCAAAAAGTTTGCATGCTTGTACTTTTGTTCATTAATGGACACGGGTGTTATCACTGAGGGATTTCTCCGTGTGAAAACTTTAGACTTTGCTCTATTGACAGATTATTTGATGTTCTCTAATGCTCCATTTGTCCCAAAAGCGTAGTCCTACTTCCTTTTTAGCTCATCCCAGAATGTACACACTTATCAACAACAACAACAACCCAGTGAAATCCCACATCGTGGGGTCTGGGGAGGGTAGAGTGTACGCAGACCTTACTCCTACCAAGGTAGGACGGCTGTTTTCGAAAGACCCTCGGCTCAATAAAAGCATAAAAAGAAGTCAGATAAGGTTAAGAGATTCAAAGCGATATGGAAATGAAATAATGCAAGCGACACAGATAACACAGGATAATCAAAGCACAGGAAATAACAGATAATAGCAGAAATCGGAGCAGATAACACAGGATAATCAAAGCACAGGAAATAACAGATAATAACAGAAATCGGAGCACAAGAAATTATATTGCAATAATGCGACTACTAATAAGAACGGATAACGAGACTATCTACTAGCCTTCTACCCTAATTTGGGTCCTCCAAACCCTCCTATCTAAGGTCATGTCCTCGGTAAGTTGTAGTTGCGCCATGTCGTGTCTAATTACCTCTCCCCAATACTTCTTCGGCCTACCCCTACCTCGTCTGAAACCATCCATGGCCAACCTCTCACACCTCCGCACTGGGGCATCTGTGTCTCTCCTCTTCACATGCCCAAACCATCTCAATCTCGCTTCTCGCTTCTTGTCTTCCACCGAGGCCACCCCTACCTTATCCCGAATATCCTCATTCCTAATCCTGTCACTCCTGGTGTGGCCACACATCCATCTCAACATTCTCATCTCGGCAACTTTCATCTTTTGAACGTGAGAGATCTTAACTGGCCAATACTCCGCCCCATACAGCATAGTCGGTCTAACCACCACTTTGTAGAACTTGCCCTTAAGTTTTGGTGGCACCTTCTTGTCACATAGCACTCCGGAAGCAAGCCTCCATTTCATCCACCCTGCCCCAATACGATGTGTGACATCATCGTCAATCTCCCCGCTGCCTTGCACAATAGACCCATTTTCTTAGTCTGCTTTTACTTGGCACATTCATTAAGTTGATGCTTCAAATAGTGGACCCAAGGTTGGGGCCTAGTAGTCAATGAAGTGGGTGCAAATTTTGGGACCAGAGTTCAAATCTCAGCAGAGACAAATATTACCAGGACAGAGTTACACGGTACTTGTGTTGGTGGAAGGCAGTAGGTACCTGTGTAATTCTGTATTTTGGAAGTATAGAATACAAGAAAACTTTAAGATAACTCATTTTTAGAACTCCTTTTGATCTTAGGCTCGCAGCTACTAGGTGCGTAACCTTGAACCTAGCCCTCCAAGCATTGAAAGACGGGCACAATGCTTAACATATGTAATTGGAGTCTGTTTAGGGTCTCGCGTAATTTTTTGCGTTTATAAAATGTAGTAAAACTTACTTTTTAGATGGACTGGACATCGTTTTGGAACAAAGCAAGAAGAAGTAAGAAAGTTAAAATGGCACAGAGGATATTTTCTAAAACCTGAAAAGCTTTATGAGGCTCACTTTTATTCTTCTCCATATAATTTTATCCATTATTTGCTCTTCGGTAACACAAAATCCAACATATGACCTGACCTAACTGGTTACCCATATACTAAATCATTAATACTTTCATGTGATAATTAAATCTGGAGGAGGTATCCTTCTAACATTCCACAATCTATCGTGCAGTTTTCTGAAATCTCTTTTTAAACAATGCCAATAACCACGTGCTATGCCGAACCTTTTACTTTTCATTTTACATGATATGATTCAAATATACCAGGAATTAACTGGTACATGGAGTATTATCCATCAGCTCATATACTGTTTTGAACCTGGGAAAAGGGTCAAAAATGCCCCTCTGCTTTGGGAAAAGGGCTAAAAATATCCTCCATTAGAAATTTGGGTCAAAAATACCTCTCCCGTCATTGAAGTTTTCAAATATACCCCTGTCTTAACGGAAATCCCCAACATAACCCGATTTCATTTTTAAACCCGCTCCATTTAAACCTGACCCAACTACATAAAAAACTCATATGCGACCAACTTGTTCCCGAGTCCTACATCTGGAGCCACTAGGCACAGGAACGGGTAACCCATATGCGTTTTTTATTTATTTGGGTCGGGTTTAAATGGAGCTGGTTTAAAACTGAAATCGGGTTATGTTGGGGATTTCCGTTAAGACGGGGGTATATTTGAAAACCTTAATGACGGGAGCGGTATTTTTGACCCAAATTTGTAATGGAGGATATTTTTAGCCCTTTTCCCAAAGGAGAGGGGCATTTTTGACCCTTTTCCCTTTGAACTTTATCACCACTGGTTTGTCATGACAAGTTTAAATATGACCTTTGTACTATTTCCAGATTAGCTCATGTGAGGCTACTAGATTTTTTTTTCCATCTCGTTTTTTTTAATCATTAACCTATGGCAAGTAATCTCTACTACTGTTTCAAGTTAGTGGAACTTTCAAAGAAGATAATATTTTGCTCTGCTCATTACATTGCTTATTTATTCTGTTCAATGATTTATTTTTGTTTAAGCAAAAAATAAGAGTTCTCTCTGCACATCCAACCTGTGTGTTATTTTGAACAAGCTGCTATGTACTATTTTAGTCTGCTGGTCCATCTTGACTTGCTTTCTAGATGCTGATTCGTGTTTTCAGGTATCTACATGCTTTAAATGCGGAGGTAATGGAAGGATAGTAACTGATCATTGTCGAAAATGTGGTGGCCGTGGTCAAATACAGTCAAAACGAAGTATCAAAGTGGTTGTTCCACCTGGAGTTCATGATGGAGCCACTATGCAAGTTCGAGGAGAGGGTAACATTGACAAGAAAAGGTCACCCTTAATTAAAATTCCTAAGTTCATGTGATTAAACAGATTTCCCCTATTTCATGTAGAAACTAAATGCTTTGACCAAACTTGGTCAATTCACTAGAAAATCTGTAGGATATGCAATTTGAACTTTTAGTTTACTTGAACAAATACATCGTATTATCATTGTAAGTACCAGGTTCCTTTGAGTCTAAGTACATGTTTGATTTGCCTGCTCTGCTCTACATGTTGCCTTTGTTGCTTGTTAGTCAAAATATTAAGTGAAGGAGAGAGACAGGACTTGCTAGGAATTGAATCAATAGGCTAAGGGGCGTGCCCCAATTTTACCAAATATATCTATAAATAATGTGCAAATATGTATATATAAATAGCGAATGACACCACTTAGCAGATCATACCGCGTGGTCTGATGGCCAAACACTTGATTTTGATGAACCAGGCCGAACAAGTTCCATTCGTGTTTTTGCACATACTTAAACCTCTCGATTGATAAATAAAGACTGCAATTTATAAGAATCAAACTCTGTTCGCCACTGAGCAAATATTGGATTAAACCAATGCACGATAACTCATTTCACTATTCCTTAGGTGATAAAAATATAATTGAACTGAAAAGCAGTTATATTAGTATAATATAAACAAATATAAAACCATAAATTTGAAAGGAAAAAAAAAACTACTCATCCTTTTCTGTAATCTGCAACATCTCTCATGTCGTTATAGTGATTTGTTTACTTTTCCAAATGTCGACATCGCTTATAAAAATTCTGCGCACGCCACTAATGTCATGCTTCTCAAATCAATACTCTGATGTATGTCCAGTCTTTGATCCTTTTTTTTCTTTTGACAAGTAAACAAGACTTCTATTGATCTGTAGCAACAAAGTGCTAGAATTGTGCAGTGCAAAGGACTTTGATGTGTATCCTAGATATTTATGTCCTAGTCTTTGATCTTATCTGGATACTTTCTAGACTGTGTATGCTCTTCTTTCTGATTTGCTGTTAGTGTCTTCTGTCTCATTTTGTGTTGTGAAACAAGCGTGTTAAATCATACTAAGAGTGCAGAAGATTTTGTTTTGTTTATTATTATGCCCAAACCTTTTTAAGCAAAAGTAAGAAGTCCATAGGAACATGAGCTAAGGAGCTAGCTTAGTTGTTTTATTTATTAATATGCCCAAATTTCTTAAGGTTTTTCCTCTCACATAGGGTAGAAAGTGAAACTTAACCTTTTCTGTTCTTTCTCTTACTCCATTTCTCTCTGCAAATTTTTATGGTTCTTTTGGGGGGTGGGTTGGGTGTTTAAAAGTCCTCAGAGAGATAGATGCGGATATGCTTTTCTCCTTTTCACAATCATCTTCACAGCTTAACTTGGTCTTCTTTGCAGTAGTATATCTGGTGACCTCTATTTGGTCATCCATGTTGAAGAAAAACGTGAAATTTGGAGGGATGGTCTCAACCTGTACTCAAAATTAGACGTTGATTTTACTGAGGCCATTCTGGGGACAGTTAAGAAGGTAATAAAAGCATTGCAAAAGGAGAATTGCTTTTATCTTCTTTCAAACAGGCACAACTTACAGACAATTAAGTTTGAATTGATTGCTAGCAACTTTTTATTCTCCTTTCAGTCGTTCCCTATATCTGTTTTCCTGCCCTCTCCTTCCACCAAACAACTCCCTTGTGTGTTTTCACGACATTGTGTGTTTCTGGCATTTTAATTTTGCTTCGAAGTGCTTGTAGATGATTCCATGTAGGTATAATAGCGATATTACTTCTTAAGAGAATCACATCACCTGAATTATGACTTATAGGTGTCTTTCTTTTCCTCATATAGACTCCTGTTTGGTCTCCTACAGGTGACAACTGTAGATGGTTTAAAAGATCTTCAGATTCCTCCTGGATGTCAACCTGGAGAAAAGATTAAAATGTCAAAAATGGGAGTGCCAGACATGAATAGATCTTCAGTGAGAGGAGATCATATTTTTCTGATAAATGTTCAGATCCCGAAGAATCTCAGGTTTGAATTTGTTCATATAAGCTTTCAGATACACCCATATTTCAATTTGATCAGTTTGGATTGGATAAGTTGCCACTTCTGTTTTTATGTAAGGTCTCCTTAATCCGATTAGTTTCCTTTCGTGCCAATTCTTTCTGTGGATTTTGTTTCATTGTTTTCTCCTAAAGTTCTTTGCTAAAACCTCATCAACACGAGGTCCTATATGAGCCATCAACTTTCTTATGTGATTAATCAACATAAGTAGAATCTTGAGGTTGGAATAAAACTGCAATGTTCCTTTGGTAGGTTAATGTGAAAAGTGGTTTAGCTTGTGAGACAAAATATACACCTTAGCTTCTTCCTTAAGGAATTACCTTGATTAAATTTGTTTCATCTGGTCAATTTAGGATATATATTATCTGAACGAAAAGGTAGGAAATATGTTTTAATTTGTCGCCTTACCTGTTTCAAAGTCTTTGATTAATATTCCGCCCAATGTTGCCATTTTCACAAGCATCTTATGTCAACGTGCTTGGTTAGTGGTAGTTATTTTTTCCTTGTCACCTGAAATATCGTATGGGCCACCAACCTGAAAAGCTCTTCATCTCTTGCTTGTATTTTCTTTAAAAGAAAAAAGAAAAATTATTCAGTTTAACATTGATCTGCTAGATAATCGGGCTGACAAAGTTAATACTCTCTATTCTTAGATTTAGTGTATCTGTTCTGCTAAATTACTATAACTTGTGATATAGTAATTGGATACGATCAAATCTGCGTAAGATAATTGGCTTTAAGCAGATCTGTAAGAGAGCCAGGTTCATGTGGTCAACCTTATCTTATGAAGTAACATAGAGTCTGAGTTGGATAATTCTCTTGAGCAGGAAAAACATAGTTCCCACTTAGCATCTTCACTTTTTTATTGCTTTCTTGTAAAGTACTTCCCTGACGTGTGTGTGTTCAATAATGTGTGTTCTCTTCTCTATGTCAGTGATGCAGAGCGCCCCTTAGTTGAGAAGTTGGCTTCACTTAGAGCAACATCCAAACAGTATTCAGTCTCATCTGGTGGTATATCTTCTCATTCTTTCTTTCTTTCTTTCGTTCCTTCTGTCTTTCTTGTAAAGAGTCGAAATCTTTGTTTGGTGTGAGGAAGTACAGTCAGAGAACCTTATCATAAAACGGAAGAAAAAAAGTTCACTCAGAGAACCTTATCGCAAAACAGAAGAAAATAGTCACTCAGAGAAGCTTGTCAAAGCCAGGGTCACCCTTAGCAAGTTTGATCACCTGTGCAAGGCATGACCCAAATACAGGTTATGTGAGAAACAATTAGTATAAGGAGGTATGCAAGGAAGTGAACATGCTAGAAGAATTTTAGTACTAACAATGGTAGACCATTGTCTAAAACCCTCCCCACAAACTTGTAGATAAAACAGTGATGAAATTATGAGAAGGATTTGGGACTGGCAAGCTTGAATCAATGTGGTCTATCATTTGAACCTAAAAATAGGGAACCATGCTAGATTAAACCCTTCAGAAAAAAAAATCAAATGTCATATCAAAGAGCAAACTTAGCTTCATTTCTTTAACGCACTCAAGTATGCAATGTGTCAAAGCATGCCATCAACCCTTGCCTTTTATGTCGTTTTGACTCATTTAAGTTGTGAAGTTATTCATTTCAAGTATGTCACATTATACCTTGTTCACTAGTTTCTTCATTTTTTACATTTTAACTTTATTAAAAGGGATACCAATAAATAATCTGGACAGGAATCTTGCTTCTGCAGGTGAAAGTAGAGGTGTCGCACGTTTGTGGAAACCGATCAAAGACTTTCTGAGGTGCATTATGTTCTGCAAACATATCTATCTTAAGATTATGACATGTCAACATATTTCTGAAACTTAATTAGTTTCTCCATATTACTCTGCTGATTTAATTTAATCACAACTTGAACTGATATTTATGATTTGACGTACATGAAAAGAAAGAAGAAAAAGTATAGCAACTAGATGAGAATCAAGTCCAATCAAAGCTATGAAAGCTTGAGAAGGGATACCAAAACCTATTCCACTCTCTTAGATTTATCGAGTATTTTGCATACTGAATATTTACCGTCGTCTGTATTTTCCTTCTTTTTTTTTTTTTTTTTTAACTTATGGTCATTCGTCCACTTGTAGGATTGGGCGATCTGGTAGAAGATTTGCATCAATTGGCACGGAGACGACATCTTTATGGAGTTTGAACAGACCGTTGCCCAGTTTTCCTCTAATGACATCACTATTTGCTGTTTTATTTGGAACGTGTATTTTTGCTGTTGTTAAAGTTTTTTATTGTAAAATTTTGCAGCCGAAACTACTAGTAAAACCAAAACTTCTTCTTCACAGGGAAATTAAAGAGCAATAGTTGTGATATTGTGCTGCTGCAATATATGAATTTGACATGATGGGGGCAAATCTGCATTTTATCTATCATGCATTTTTCATTGTTTCGTCTGGGAATCGAATTGCGCGAATGTGACTAGTGAGTAGTGACCACTAAGAATATGTATTAAATTCGTTTATCAAGCCATTCTTATTCCTGGAAGGTTTAAACTTGTGTATTAAGAAGAGTTCTGGAAAGCTATCAAACCCCGCTTTCCTCCATATAGAAATAATGAAATACTCTCAGAATTTTCTGTTGATACGACAACTGAACATCCACTTGAAAATGATATAATCATCATGACCTACCGTGGCTACATTGACTAAATAAACTGATGCCTACACCTTTCTAGGGTTCGGGGATGGTTGTAGCCGTGGATAGATGCCATACATAAGTTAGCTATTAAGTATTTCGTTTAGAGGATTGTGACCCTCCTCTCAACGCAATCCGTTACGTGAACATCATAACTCACTATCAAGTTGTAACCACAATAGAAGGTTAAGTTCTGTTAAAGAGTATTTCCACGTGGTAGAGCCTCCTCCACGTGATATTCGCGACATCCAAGCATGATTATCTCCTTTAAGCGATTGTTTGGTGTAAAAAGTCTCAAATTGCATCTTTCATGAAGTGAGATGATCTTACAATTACAATCACTGCCCAATTAAACAGCAGATAGGTTTCTGTTTCTTAATAAATGTTTGTTTAAGGCAGAGTTAATAAAAGGTGTCGAAGAATTGTTCTAATGAGATTTTTTCGTGTATTTGAGGGTCTCTCCAGCTCTTATTCGTACGTTGGAGTTTTTCCTACCCCATGTGTCTCCTGTCCCATACCTCACTTCGTTTTCTATCTTTTATTTGTTTTTACTGCTTCAATCAAGGAAATTGTAATCTAGTACAAGCTCAAGCTTTGACAAGTTTACAAGTTTTAGAAGTAATGTACCAAAGATTATGATGTCCTTAAACATAATTAGTAGCTCTCACTAGATGGCTAATCTAGGCACTTGTTCGAGTGGATAGTACATAAAAAGAGTTTCCATGTACTTATTCTGTCTTTTTAGTTGTGTGTGAAGGATATAATGGAAATTGGATGGTGTGGCCGACAGTGAATAGAAACAAAGGCTGCAGCTCCACAACTAAAAAATATAACCTTACTGTAAAGTTTAACCTTAACAGCTTATCCATATGATTAAAGAAAAAGTAACAGAAGAAGTAATGATAATGAGGAAGAAAAGTGAAAAAAGGGAACAAAATAAAAAGGAAAACAGTAACAGCTTGACACAGTTGTCTGTACGAAGGTGTAGCAGTTATCAAGGTTGGCAAATTTATTCTCATATACTATATTCCTCGATAAAGTCCTTAATCTTAATATATTCTTACCTAAATTTTGTTCCTCATTATTAGCTTTATTAAAATCCACCTCTATCTTTGGTTGGTAACTAAGATACTTTCATTTAATCCAATCATTTATCCCCTTATGTTACCTAAGAATTCTCATATTGTCATTTGTCAATATTGTCGTTTGTAACTACTCCGAAAATGTTTTATATATAGGGTGTGTTGGTTCGAAGGATTTTCAAATTTTGTCATGTTTGATTGGTCAAAATTTTGAGTTCCTTAAAAAGGGAGAAAATGACTTTCGTAGTAAAAATACGGAATAAAAGTTTTATAAATGACATTTCACATTAATTGTCTAATCTTCCACCCTTCAACACACGCCATCCCACCCCCCATAGCCCACATCCTAGCTCCCACACACGCCAATTTCAATGATGTTTGTCTGAATTATATACAAATGTTTTTGAAATATTAATATTTTTTTACCAAACCAAAAATTAAATTGAAAACTACTTTGTTTCCATAAATAACATTTTTGGTGAAAAATATTATAAAGGAAAGTGCTCCAGTGTTTGGAAGTACTTGTTGATGCCATAGAGTTGTTGATATAATTGCACTTTAGTTTGTGTCAACTTTATTCACCTGCATCATGCTATTATGAAATTTTGATCCTAACTATGATCATGCCTCCATCCCCTCCCAAAAAATGAAGCGGCCCCACCCCAGCTCACTCTCCCCACCCAAAAAAAAAAAACACAACAATGTGCTGTTACAAGTAAGAAAAGAAAAGAAAAGGGAAAATGGTGGTTAGAGTGAGATAGATACTCTCTAGCAGTTTGCAGCTACATTAATATTCCTCATTAATGTCATCAATAACAGTTGTATTCCCAAAGGTGGAAATAGGGAAAAAAAAGAAGGGGAAAATAGGGAATTCCCTAATTTTTTCTCTCTTTTCCTGTTTTTGGGTCAATTTAGTTGTATTTTTTTTGTTGCTAGTGGAGTGTTCTTACATAGACTTACAATTTTGGATTACTAATAAATTAGTTAGTATGGCCTGTAATCAATTGATTAATCCCAAAAAAAAAAAAAGTATACAACAACAACATACTAAGTGTAATTTCACAAATGAGATATGAAAAGAATAGGATATACGCAAATCTTACCCTTCTTTTTGTGGGGTAAAGAGTTTTCCGATAGACCCTCGGCTTAAAAAGAAGTATATCCGCAGGATTGTGAAAAATAGGACAGCAAAGTAGCAAGATACAAATAAATCCAACAATAGATAGTAATACACATAAAAAATAAGAAGCTATGTGATAACTAAAGAATACTAGTAGTAAAACGAAGGGGCAGGGGAGAGGGGAGCTAGTCCCCTAACTCTCCTACTACACACGGTGCGACAAATCCTCAGCTATCTACCAACCTTCTACTCTAATCATCGACCTTTATACCTTTCTATCTAAGATTATGTCCTCGGTCACTTGAAGATGTGTCATGTCTTGTCTAATCATCTTCCCCAATTTTTCTTCGGCCAACCTCTATGTCTCCTAACCCTGCTATAGCCAACCTCTTACACCTCCTTACTGGAGCATCCTCGCACCTTCTCTTCACATGCCCGAATAATCTCAGCCTCGCCTCCCTCATCTTGTCCGCCATAGAGGCCACTCCCTCGTAATGTTTTCATTTAGGTGAGGAGATAAGTAAGAGTTTAAATTTTATACGTTGTTAATGTAAATAATTTTTTTATACTATCAAGTCATTCAAACGATATTTATGTGTCGTTAAATGTGAGATCTAAATCTTGAAAATAAGATATTTTAACTTCTACAAAATGGCGAAATCGTAAGTTGTTGTCAATATTCATTTCAATTAAATAACCTCAAAATTTAGTATTAGGCAGTTCACCTTCATTTTACTGCCATTAATGAAGTTGACCGTTCTTTGCTAATAAATCTATAGTATTAACCTTAACATATCGTCACCAAAATCGCCAAGTTAGCACTTAGCACCACATGTGTCAGTCGATAATATTTTAAATATAGTAAATCTAAATTTCTAAAGCATGACATAAGTATTGTCGGAGTCAACTATGCTTATCTTTGCTTCGGCGGAAATGTTGTAGTACGTATAAAGTTTGACAATATATATATACTAGTAACACATGCCCGTGCATCCATATCTATTCATTTTAATTAACCCGTCTTTAAAGCTTGTATTTTAAAAATAACTTTTTGAAATATTCTAATTGTTATTATATATAGCAACATATACAAAATGTATTTTATGTACCATCACTTTAATTATAATTAAAAAATGGAGTTTAAAAATTAAAAACATATGATGGAATTAAGTCTTTGAAATGGAAAGAGTCGGACTTTTTTCTCATTGTCATAACAATGAAAGTTGTACATCAATGTGAAAAAGAAAATTAGTAAGAATATGAGGGAAAAATAATATTTTGATTCTAGATTTTTTCTTTTAAATTCTTTAATATCTTATATGTATACCGACACGTTGATACCAATTTCAATTAACTAACTGTTCAGATCCCAACATAAGAACCATTGTTGTATATATTGGATTTTTTAAAAGCAAAACTAATAAAATATTTTTATTAAATTAATTAAAAAATATATTATAATTTTTTATATTAACAATTATAGATTAAAAAAATTGTTACAAACAAATCAAAATTAGAAAGATATATGTTATATCGTAAATCACTAAATTTTAATTCCGAAATGAAAATATAAAGTAATACATTTTATATATGTAAATAAACAATAATTAGAGACTGCAAAGGAGAGTAAAATGAGTAAAGTATTGACAAAAAAGGAAAACGGGGATAAAAGTCACTCCCTCTCTTCACTTTTATTTGTCCACGTTAACATATCAAGAAAAAAAAAATCTTCTTCTTATTTTACTTTTCACATTAATTACTCATTTTCAAGTCGTTTTCTGAGGCTATTGAGACTATACAGCAATAAATATGGATATTATGATAAAATATATATTTCATTTATTAATTCTTAAAGAACGTGAAAAGTCAAAAGTGGACAAGTTATGTGTAGGAGCATTAAAATTGAAGTGCATACGTGTACACATGAGAAGATAATAAATACTCAGTACTATGACATATGTCCAAGTGGGATAAAAAAGTAGTTGGTTAAAGTGTATAATTTATATAACTTTTAGTACAAATTTGCATTGCTATTGTTCGTCCTCTCTTCACGTTTAAAGTATTGACAAATAAGAAAAACGGGGATAAAAGTCACTCCCTTCGTTTACTTTTACTTGTCCACGTTAACATATCTGTTATATCCCGTGTTTTCGCACATTTGGAAAATTGGAAATAGTTTTTGACTTGTAAGAAATAAGGTCATAATTGATTTCATTTAACACGTGAGTTGTTTATGAAAGAATATTAACGTGGAAGTGTTGAAGAAGGCTAAGGGCAAAATTGGAATTTCGGAAATTAGTTTCGGGAATTACAAAATGTGATCCATAAGTCATTGGGCTCAAAAAATGGATGAAAAATTAAGGCCCAATACTAAGGGGGTGGTCGGCCAAACACTAGGCCCAACCCATGATTTTAATTAAATTTCCATGTGCTTAAATTAATTATAAAGGGATCATTATCTATTAGATGATTCAATAAACAAAGAAGAGAGAAACAAAACACAAAGAAGAGCAAAAATTAAAAGGGCATTCGGCCCTAACCCTCCAAAAATCACCCCTCAAAATCTTGCCTCTAAAATTATTATCTTGTGATAATCCTACTGAATTAGGGGTCCTTTACAACTTGGTGTAGCTATTTTGGAAGATAAGGAGCTTGGTTCATCAATTTGACAACTTTGTCAAGTGAAGAAGATTGGAGAAAAAGGTAAGAATTTATCCCTTTTTATGATGTTATGAAGGTTTGTTTATGTTGTAGTATATATAAATGAGTGGAATTTATGGAAATATGAAAGTTTGCAAAGTGGTGTGCATGTGGCCGTGTATATGTAATGTTGTATACATATGATGAGTTGAATTTTATGTTGTATTCTAGTTGTAGTTGTGGTGGACTTTATATTGGAAAATGAAAGTTGAATGAATTTGGTTGAAGTTGGAAATGGAGTGTTGGCCGTGTGGTGCCTAGTGAGGAAATGGGAATGAATTAATGTTGTTCAATATGTTAGTTGTGTTGTTGTGATCCTTATAATGTAAATGAAGGTAAAATGGTTTAAGTGGGCATTGAAATGGAAA